>NW_026869077.1:0-75709 GCF_020745735.1 Hemiscyllium ocellatum | reverse complement strand
CCTATTCATGATCAACAACCTAGAGCCACAGAGATGTACAGCATGGAAACAGACCCTTCAATCCAACCTGTCCATGCCGACCAGATATCCCAACCCAATCTAGTCTCACCTGCCAGCATCCGGCCCACATCCCTCAATTTAAAATTCTCACCCTTGATGTAATTCCTGGGTGTGACCATCCCCAGCTCGCTGTATCTCACACCCTTTGAGACCTCGACAACCGATTCTGTTCGAGACTCCCAATGATCTGTTAATTCATTACCTCACCTGTGTGGCTGCTTTTACAGTTACCAAAGCAACAAGGTCTGAAATTCACAGCCAAAACCTCACAGGTCTGCTTTCCTCCTTTAAGACATTCCTCAAAACCTGCTTATTTGGCAATTCTTTTGGTCAGCTGACCTAATATCATCCTTCTCTGCCCTTATGTCTAAAGTTCCCAATAATATTTTTTGTGAAATTATAAGCAGGATAATAAAACTACAAACTGTTCTTGATTTGGACATGATCTTCAAATCATCACTGTTGCTGTAATGAGAAATCTGTAATGTCTCTTACCCAACCACATTGTGGGAGCCCCTTCACCACACAAACTGCAGCTGTACAAGAAAGTCAAACATCACCCTCTCCCCAGGCAACAGGGCTTTGGCATTAATCACTGGTATCTGTGGAAGGAGGAACACAGTTGATGTTTCAGGGAGTACAACACAGATTACAGGGAACGAAAATGATGCAGAATTTATAGTCAGAAATGGAAGGAAAATACACTTGCTCATTGGAAAAAAAGAAATCTTGACTGGCAAAGATTTTCCAAAAAAAAAATTAATAAGCATCACATGGTCAGGGGCTGGGCGACAGTGAAAAATTAACTTACAAAAATGTCTGTAATAGTAAAATACACCTATTGTTCGAGACGGAGGAAGCTAGATATTGACAAATTGGTCATGAGGGAGCCCAGAGATGAAGCAGAACACTATAAGCTGTTATGATCCCACAGTCATAGAGATGTATAGCATCGACACAGACCCTTCGGTCTAACTCATCCATGCCAACCAGGTATCGGAACCTAATCTATTCCCATTTGCCAGCACTTGGCCCATATCCTTGTTAACGCTTCCTAATCATATCATGTGTCTATTTAGATGTCTTTAACAAGTTTTTACTGTACTAGCTTCCACCATTTCCTCTGGCAGCTCATTCCACCCACTGCATGAAAGAGTTGTCCTTTAGGCCCCGTTGAAATTTTATCCATCCACTCTAAAGCAATGCCCTCTACTTCTGGACACCACAACTCCGGGGAAAACACCTGGTTCATTTACTCCATTCATGCCCCTCATGATTGTATAAACCCCCATAACATCACCGCACAGTTTATGGCACTCCAGGGAAAACAGCCCCAGCCTTTTATACCTCAACCTGCAGCTCAATCTCAAACCCTAACATCTTTTTTGAAACCTTTCAAGTTTCACAGCACCCTTCTAATAGGAGGCAGGCCAGAACTGCACACAATATTCCAAAAGTGGTCTAACGAATGCCCTGTACAGCAACATGACCTCCCACATCCTATACTCGACGCTCGAACAAAGAAAGGAAAATATACTGAACACATTCTCCATCATCCTATCTACCTGCAACTTGACTTGCAAGGACTATGAATCTGCAGTCCAAGTTCTCGTTGTTCCACAAACATCTCCAGGGCCTTGCCATTCAGTGTATAAGTCCTGCCTTGTTTTGCTTTTCCAAAATGCAGCACCTCACATTTATCTAAATTATACCCCATCTCATCAAAATCTCATTGTAATCTGAGGTAGCCTTCTTCATTATCCACAATACCTCCAATTTTGTATGACCTGCAAACTCATTTACGATATCAAATCATTTAAATGAATGATGAAACAAATCCAGAAATAAACATCCATTTCTCTGAGTTTGAATGTGCTCTGTGTAAATTCTACCCAATGACTCTGTACCAGAGAAAGGCTGCACATGCGCCTGGCTGCACCTTGCCCCCTACAAAGCTGGCGGCGCCGCACGTGTCCAGTGAATTCTTGCCCCGAATAAAGATGGTGGCGCGCACTCATGCCTGCAGCCACATGAGGCAATTCCCTGTTTACTGAAAACATGAGACTGGGACGCTACAAAAATGTATGTTTTCCGATGTGCACATTTTGTTTGTAAAACCTCTCCGCTCATACAGAACCTCTCTCACCTCCTGCGGTTCCAGACAGCCTTGATGTTTGTGAATACCTATTCTCTGCCTGGTTACTCGTTTGTCCTTCGTGTATTTGTACATTCACTTTGGATTCTCCTTAAACCCATTTCCTAAAGCTATCTAATGTCCCCTTTTTGCCCTCCTGGTTTACCTCGAGTATACTCCTACTGCCCTTCTACTCCTCTAGGGATTCTCACAAACGCAGCTGTCTGTACCTCCCATATGCCTCCTTCATTTTCTTGACCAGGCCCACAATTTCTTTCGTCAGGCAGCATTCCCTACACCTCCCAGCCTTGGCCTTAACAGGAACATACTGTCTATATACTCCCATTGTCACAGGCCTATGGAGGCAATGGCAGATGAGGACAGAGAAGCAATCATTCCCAGTAAAGAGGCAATGTTGGGAAAGATAACAGCCTCAAGTTAGATGGGTCTCCTTGCCGTGATGGAATGCATCCCAGGGACGAAAGGAGATGGGGGGGAATAACAAATAAACTTGTGATAATTCACTAAAATTTGTTTGATTCTGGAATGGTTTTGACAGACTGGAAGCTGCAAATTGGTACCACTATTTTTCAAAAAGGACCTGTTAACTTAACTTCTGTAGTGGAGAAAATGCTTGAATCTCTCAAGGAAGTAGTGGTGAGAAATCTGGGTAGAAATTGTCTCATTTCGCAGACACAGCATGGATTCATGAAAGGCAGGTCACTTTTAATGGATTGACTGGAATTATTTGAGGATACGACGAGCGCTTTGGACAAGGCAGACTCGGTGGATGTGGTGTACCTCGATTTCCAGAAGGTATTCGATATGTTGCCACACAAAGGGCTGCTGTACAAGGTAAAGATGCACAGCATTATGGGTAATGTTTTCTCATTGATACTGCATCTGTTCACCAACAAAAAACGTGGATAAATGGGTGTTTGGATTCGTGTTGGCGTCAGAGTTCACATTTGATACAAAGATGAGTAAAGCAATGTCTGCAGAGGCCACTGTAAGTCTGTACAGGGATACAGACAGGTTACGTGAGTGCGTAAGGATCTAGCAGATGGAGGTCATCCATTTTGGTCGGACTAACAGCAAACTGGATGATGAAATGATAAACATGCAGCATGCTGCTGTGCAGAGGGAGCTGGGTGTCCTTGTGCATGAATCACAGGAAGTTGGTTTGCAGTTACAGCAGGTAATTATGGCAGTGAAGGGAATATTGTCCTTCATTGCTAGAGGGATGGTTATGCTGCAGGTGTACCGGGCGCTGGGGAGGCCACACCTGGAGTACTGTAGACAGGATTGGTCCACTTACATTATCCAGGATGTAAGGCGCTGGAGGGGGTGCAGAGGAGGGTCACTAGTTTGAGTTGGGAGTTGAGAGGGTTGGTGTATGTGGAGAGATTGAGAAAACTGGTTCTATAGACATTGTAATTAAGAAGAATTTGGATAGGAAACAAATAAAATTATGAAGGGGGTAAGAAAGATAGAAGCAGGGAGGCTATTTCCACTGGGGCCGGGTCAAACTAGAGCATAACCTCAAAATAAGGGGGAGCAGATTTAGGACTGAGTTCAGGAGGAGCTTCTTCAGCTAAAGGGTTGTGAATCTGTGGAATTCCCTGCCGAATAAAGCATTTGACGTTATCAACTTGAATGCCTTTAAGGCAAAATGTAGATTTGTGAACAGGAAAGGAATTAAGGGTTATGGTGAGAGAGTGGGAAATTGGAGCTGAGGCCATGAAAAGATCTTAGTGAATGGTAGAGGAGGCTGGAGGGGCCAGTTGAAAGTTCTTGCCTTGTGCCATCAAAATTGGACTTTGTCCAATTCAGAACCTGAACGTTTAGATCTGGTCTATTATGTTCTGTAACTATTTTAAAACTAGTATAAATATCAGAGAATTCCAAACAGTGTGGAAGCAGGTCATTCAGCCCATCATATTAATACTGACCCTGAGAGCCTCCTAACCTCCCCCTGGAACATTGCATTTCCCAGGGCAACCCAACCTACACATCCCTGAACATTATGGGCAATTCAGCCTGGATAATCCACCCAACCTGCACGTCCCTCAACACTGTGGGCAATTCAGCCTGGATAATCCAACCTACCCTGCACATCTTTGGACTGTGGGAGGAAACCAGAGGACCCAGACGAGATCCATGCAGAATACCCCAATAAGGTGACCATCCCTTTCTTATTTCCCAGTTTCACCTAAATAACTTCACTGGGCGTACTCCCAGGAATATCCTCCCTAAGCAAAAACATAAGCTATCTCAAATCAAAAATGCCCCTCCCCCTCCTCTCCTGTCCCGCTTTCTATTCTTCCTATAGCATCTATACCCTGGAACATTAAGCTGCCAGTCCTATCCATCTCTGAGTGATGCCTCTGTAATTGCGATAATATCCCAGTGCCATGTTCAAAACCATACCCTGAGCTCATCCGCCTTCCCTGTCAGGCCTCTTGCATTGAAGTAAATGCAGTGCAACTGCTCAGTCCGACTTCATTCAGCCCATCATATTAATACTGACCCTTGCCTGCCTTGACTATTTAACTTCTGAACGGTACCAGCCTCAGACATACCTCTTTTCTCACTATCTTCTTGGGTTTACAC
Organism: Hemiscyllium ocellatum; assembly: GCF_020745735.1. Taxonomy (NCBI): domain Eukaryota; kingdom Metazoa; phylum Chordata; class Chondrichthyes; order Orectolobiformes; family Hemiscylliidae; genus Hemiscyllium; species Hemiscyllium ocellatum. Next base: position 70,902 of record NW_026869077.1, on the reverse strand, counting down.
CCACTCCCTCACAGGTTTAATACCTCCTGAGTATCACTAACAAATCTCTGTGCCTGGATATTAGACACCTTCCAATTCAGGTACAATCCATCATTCTTATGCAGGTCAACTCTACTCCAGAGGAGATCACAATGATCCAAAAATGTGAATCCTTTTCCCCCGCACCAGCTCCTTAGCCACTCATCCAGCACCACCTCCTCCTCTGTAATATGGACATTTTTCAAGATGTCACCATTTATTTCCCCACATTCTATATCTCCCATGTACTTCTTCATAGTAAACATGATGCAAAATACTTGTCTCCATATCTCGCCTATCGCCTGCAGCTCCACACAATGGCTGCCTTGCTGATCTTTGAGGGTCACCTCTCAGTCTTTGACTCTCCAGGGAAATTAAACCTGGCCTATTCAGCCTCACCCTGTAGCCCAAATCCTCCAACCCCAGCAAAGTCTTAGTAAATCTTGTCTGAACTCTTTCAAGATTCACAACATCCTTCCCAGAACAGGGAATTTCGAACCTAAAACATAATTCCTGAAATGGCTTAATCAAGGTCCTGTCCAGCCACAATTTGACGTCCCAGCTTCTGTACACAATGCATTGACCAATCAATATAAGCATAACAAACATCACCTTCATTAGTCTGTCTACCTTCGACTCGACTTTCAAGGAACAATGAACCTGCTCTCCATGGTCTCTCTGTTCAGCAACATTCCCAAGGACTTTACCATTAAGTGTATAAGTCCCGCCCTGACTTGCCTTTCCAAAATCCAACAGCTTACATTTGTCTAAATTGAACCCAGTCTGCCATTCCTCGCCCCAATGGCCCATCTGGTCAAGATCCTGTTGCATTCTAAACTAACCTTCTTCATTGTCCACTACACCTCCAATTTTGGTGTCTTCTGTAAACCTACTGACCATATCTCATATATTCACATCCGAGGCATTTATTTAAGGATCCAATATCCATTCCTGCAGCACACTGGTGCTCACAGCCCTCCAGACCACAAAGCAACCCTCCATCACCACCCTCTGCCTCCTACCTTCAAGCCAGTTTTGTATCCAAAAGGCAAGTTCTCCCAACATTTCATGTTATCTAACCTTGCTAACGAGTCTGCTTTTTGGAACATCATTCAGTGTCCATATAGACAACGTCCACAGTCTACCTTAAAAAAAACTCAATCAAGTTAAAGAGAGAGAATTTCCCACACACAAATACATGTAAATCCTGTCCCTCAGAATCCCTTCCAACAACTTGCCTGCCACTGATTTCAGGCACACTGTTCTTTTGTTCCCTGGCCTTTCCTTACCACGTTTTTAAATAATAGCACGTGTCTTCCAGCACCTCACCTGTCACCAATAACAATATAAATATCTCAGGGAGGGGAACTGTCATCCTTTTCTTGGCTTTCCACAAATGTCTGGGATACACCTTAACAGGTCCCATGGATTTATCCACCTTGCTACGATTTAAGACATCCAGTACTCCCTCCTCTGTAATATGGTCAGGAACCAGGCAGCAGTGGACAATTCATTTACAGGAAGGTCTGTAAACGTAATCATAAAATACTAAAAAGAGCAAAAATAGAGTCAGAGACAAAGGAAGCTAGATAATGAACAAGTGGACATCAAGGAGCCCAGAGATGAATTAGAGCAGTGTTCACTTTTGTAATCCCACAGTCAGAGATGTCTAGCACTGAAACAGACTCTTCAATCCAACCCGTCTATGCCAACCAGATATTCTAACCTAACCTATTCCCATTTGCCAGCACTTTGCCGGCATCCCTCTGAACCCTTCCTATTCAAATGCCTTTGAAATGTTACAATTTTTGTTGCCCTTTAGGATCCTGTTGAATTTTCCCCTCACACCCTAAACCTATATCCTCTAGTTCTGGGCTCCACCACCCCAGGTTAAACACCTTGTCTACTTACGCTATCCTTGCCCCTCACGATTATATGAACCTCTTCAACATCACAACTCAGCCTATGACACTCCGGGGAAAATGGCCCCAGCCTATTATGCCTCTCCCTGCAACTCAAATCCTCCAACCCTGGCAGCATCCTTGAAAATCTATTCTCAAACTTTTCAAGTTTTAGTGCCTCCTTCTGATAAGAGGGAGACCAGAATTGCACACAATATTCCAAATGTGGCCTAACCAATGTCCTGTCCAGCTCCTTTACTCAACACTCTGACCAGTAAAGGGAAGCATACCAAATGCCTTCTTTACTATCCTTTCTACTATTGACTCTACTTTCAAGGAACTGTGAACCTGCATTCCAAAGTCTCTTTGTTCAACAAGACTCTCTAAGACCTGACAATTCAGTGTGTGAGTCTTGCTCTGATTTGCTTTTCTAAAATGCAGCACCTCACATTTATCTAAATTAAACCCTATCTGCCACTCCCCAGCCCCTTGGTCCATCTGATCAATATTCCATTGTATTCTGAGACAACCTTTATCACTGACCACAATACCTCCAATTTTGGTGTCACCTGCAAACTTACTAACTGTACCACCTCTATTCACATCCAAATCATTTAAATGAATGACGAAACAAACCCAGAGAAAAAATATCCATTTCTCTGGGTATGAATGTGCTCTGTGTAAATCCTGCCCTATGACTCTCTATCAGGGACAGCTGCACATACTCCCCTCTGAACTTTGCCCCCTACAAAGATGGCGGCTGCACGTGTCCAGTGAATCGTTGCCCCAAATAAAGATGGCGGCACTTACTCGATTCAATCACATGATGAGTCATTTTCCCATTTACTGCAAAAAACGAGACTAAGTTTCAAATTTGTATTTTCCGATGTGCACCAAATGTTTGTAAAACCTCTCAGCCCAGACCAGCACCATTTCCCTCCCGCTTCCGGCTGGTTATTTCTTTCCTTACCGACAGCTCTCCGCCCGCACAGCCGCGCTGTCCGTGAGGATGATCACGTGGTATAGCCAAGTCCCGCCTCTCATTCACTCTGATTGGTCGGATGGCCAACTGCCCAGCCAGGTCCTCCAGCTCCGCCCCTGTCCTTCCATTGGTCCGCCGCTGACATCAATCATCCGGGTACCATTGTTGGCTGGAGCATGCGTACTGCTTCGTGGCTTTTGTTGCTGTTCATAAACAAGAGTGAGGGACAAACTTAAAAACACACAACCACCTGATGAAGCAGCAGCAGCGCTAGTGCTCCCAAATAAACCTGTTGGACTATAACCTGGTGTTCTGTGAATTTTAATTTTGTCCATGCTAATCCAACACCAGCACCTCCAAGTCACGAGTGAGGGAGGAATGTATAACATAAGAACTAGGAACAGGAGAAGGCCATCCTGCCCTTTGAGCTTGCTCTGCCATTCAATAAGATCATGGCTGATCATTTCGTGGACGCAGAACCATTTACCCATGTTCTCACCGTATTCCTTAATTAATTATTTCTTTTTTGAAAAAAAGCTACCTTAGCTTTAAAAACGTTTACTGAACTAGCATCAATTACTTCCCTGAGCAATGAATTCCATTTAGGTTTAGAAGTTCCTTCTCAATTCAGTCCTAAATTTGCTGCCTCTAATCTTGAGTTGATGCCCTCTTGTCCTAGATTCACCTGCCAGTGGAAACATCCTCTCTACTTCTATTTTATCCATTTCATTCATTATTTTATGTTTCCATTCTTCTGAACTCCAATGAATATTACCACAATCTACTCAGTCTCTGTTAAGCCAAAACCCTCAACTCTGGAATCAACTTTTAACCTCCTCTACACCCCCTCTAGTGCCAGTACATCTTTTCTCAAATTGAAGTAATTATCTCTTTTTAAATGTTATTCCAACCAAACAGTATGACATTACATTTATGAACATTATATTCCACAGGACTGACCATTGCTCATTCAATGTATCTATGTTCCTATGCAAAGTTTCACAGTCCTCGTTGTTGTGATTCTGTTCGCTGAGCTGGGAATTTGTGTTGCAGACATTTTGTCCCCTGTCTAGGTGACATCCTCAGTGCTTGGGAGCCTCCTGTGAAGTGCTTCTGTGATCTATCCTCCAGAATTTGTAGTGGTTTGAATCTGCCACTTCCGGTTGTCAGTTCCAGCTGTCTGTTGCAGTGGTAGGTATATTGGGTCCGGGTCGATGTGCTTATTGATTGAATCAGTGGTTGAGTGCCATGCCTCTAGGAATTCCCTGGCTGTTCTCTGTTTGGCTTGTCCTATAATAGTAGTGTTGTCCCAGTCGAACTCACGTTGCTTGTCATCTGCGTGTGTGGCTACTAAGCATAGCTGGTCATGTCGTTTCGTGGCTAGTTGGTGTTCATGGATGTGGATCGTTAGCTGGCTTCCTGTTTGAGTAAAAAATGAGGTCTGCAGATGCTGGAGATCACAGCTGAAAATGTGTTGCTGGTCAAAGCACAGCAGGCCAGGCAGCATCTCAGGAATAGAGAATTCGACGTTTCGAGGTTGAATTGTTCAACCTCCTCGTGGGAGCACGAGGCAGCGCCGATACAGTCATCGATGTAGCGGGGTCCATATCCGCCACAAGTTCACCTGTACCTCCACACACATCATCTATTGCATCCGCTGCACCCGATGTGGCCCCCTCGATATTGGTGAGACAGGCCGCTTACTTGCGGAACGCTTCAGAGAACACCTCAGGGACGCCCTGACCAACTAACCCAACCACCCCGTGGCTCAACACTTTAACTCTCCCTCCCACTCCACCGAGGACATGCAGGTCCTTGGACTCCTCCACCGGCAGAACATAACAACACGACGGCTGGAGGAGGAGCGCCTCATCTTCCGCCTGGGAACCCTCCAACCACAAGATATGAATTCAGATTTCTCCAGTTTCCTCATTTCCCCTCACCCCACCTTGTCTCAGTCGGTTCCCTCAACTCAGCACCGCCCTCCTAACCTGCAATCTTCTTCCTGACCTCTCCGCCCCCACCCCACTCCGGCTTATCACCCTCACCTTGACCTCCTTCCACCTATCCCACCTCCATCGCCCCTCCCCCAAGTCCCTCCTCCCTACCTTTTATCTTAGCCTGCTTGGCTACTCTCTCTCATTCCTGATGAAGGACTTATGCTCGAAACGTCGAATTCTCTATTCCTGAGATGCTGCCTGGCCTGCTGTGCTTTGACCAGCAACACATTTTCAGCTGTCTTCCTGTTTGTCCTATGTTGTGTTTTGTGCAGTCCTCGCATGGGGTTTTGTACACGACAATGGTTTTGCTCATGCTAGGTATCTGGTCCTTTGTTCTGGTGAGTTGTTGTCTGAGAGTGGCTGTTGGTTTGTGTGCTGTTATGAGTCCTCGTGGTCGCAGTAGTCTGGCTGTCAGTTTGGAAATGCTCTTGACATATGATAGTGTGGCTAGTCCTTTGGGTTGTGGCACGGACTCGTTCCATTGTCTTTCCCTTAGGCATCTGTTGATGAAATTGCACAGGTATCCGTTTTAGGCGAATACGTTGTAGAGGTGTTCTTCTTCCTCTTTTTGCAGTTCGGGTGTGCTGCAGTGTGTTGTGGCCCTTTTGAACAGTGTCTTGATGCAACTTCTTTTGTGTGCGTTGGGGTGGTTGCTTTCGTAGTTCAGGACTTGGTCTGTGTGAGTGGCTTTCCTGTATACCTTTGTAATGAATTCAGGTATACAGGAAAGCCACTTACACAGACCAAGTCCTGAACTACAAAAGCAACCACCCCAAGGACTAGCCACAGCATCACACATCAAGAACATTTCTGAACTGACAGCCAGACTATAGTGACCACTGGGACCCATAACAGCACACAACCCAACAGCCACTCTCAGACAACAACTCACCAGAACGAAGGACCCGATACCCAACATGAGCAAAACCAACGTAGTGTACAAAATTCCATGCAAGGACTGCACAAAACACTACATAGGACAAACAGGAAGACAGCTAACGATCCACATCCATGAACACCAACTACCCACAAAACGACACGACCAGCTATGCTTAGTAGCCACACACGCAGATGACAAGCAACATGTATTCGACTGGGACAATACTACTATTATAGGACAAGCCAAACAGAGAACAGCCAAGGAATTCCTAGAGGCATGGCACTCATCCACAGATTCAGTCAATAAGCACATCAATTTGAACCCAATATACCAACCACTGCAACGGACAGCTGGAACTGACAACCGGAAGCGGCAGATTCAAACCACTATAAATGCCAGAGGAAAGATCACAGAAGTGCTTCACAGGAGGCTCCCAAGCACTGAGGATGTCACCTAGACGGGGACAAAATGTCTGCAACACAAATTTCCAGTTCGGCGAACAGAACCACAACAACGAGCACCCGAGCTACAAATCTTCTCACTAACCTTTCACTGTCCGCACACATTGTCCTGCTCCTTAACTCTGTGTCATATGCAAACTTTGACACCCTGCATATGGTCCCCAACTCCAAACCATCTGTATCAATTCTAAATAATCGCAGTCCCAACACTGATCCCAGAGGCACACCACTAGTCACTGATTGCCAGCCAGAATAATACGCATTTATCCCCACACTTTGCTTCCTGTTGGTCAACCAACTAATCTCCTATCCATGCTAATACTCTACCCCTAATGCCATGCACCCTTATATTATGCAACAGCCTCTTTCACAACACCTTGTTGAAGGTCTTTTGGAAATCCAGGTACACCATATACACTGGGTTCCCGTTGTCCACCTTGCTCGAAATGCTTTCATAGCATTCCAAAAGATTTGTCAAGAGTGACCTGCACTTCATGAACCCTGTGTCTGTCCAATGGGACAATTTCTATCGGGTCCCTGCTATTTCTTCCTTGATAATAGACCCAAGCATCTTTCCCACTACAGAGAAAAAGCTAACTGGGGTATAATCCCCCATTTTTTGTCCACCTCCTTTCTGAAATAGTGGTGTCACTTTTGCTGCTTTCCAATCTGCTGGGACTGACACAGAGTCTAGTGAAGTTTGGAAAATTACTGTCAGTGCATTTGCTATTTCTCCTGGCATGTCTTTTAGTATCCTGGAATATATCCTGTCAGGGCCAGGAGAATTTTCTATTATTAGCTCAATTACCTCCAACAGTCCAAAACTAGCTGTTCTGAAATAATGATAGTTTCCAAATCCTCACCTACTTTTGTCTCTTTGTTAATTACTGGCAAGATATTAGTATCATCCACTGTGACATCCCATAACTAAATGCTCCTTCTCATTTTCAAAAGGACCAACGTTTACTTTAGCCACTCTTTTCTCATTATGTATGTTTATATAAACCTTTGCTCTCTGTCCTTATAGTATGTGCTAGTTTATTTTTCTCATGTTCTATCTTACATTTCTTTGTAGCTCTTCTGTGGCTTTATGTTGACTTATAAAGTTTTCCCAGTTCTAGTTTCATGCTGGTTTTGGCCACTTTGTATGCCTTTCAATTTGATCACTTTCGTTAGATACTCATTGCAGAGAACGCCTTTTCCTACAGTCCTTCCCTTTCACTGGAATATATCTTTGCTGAGGACGTTGTAAATTGTCTTTGAAAATCTTCTACTGCTCATCAACTGTCCCACCATACAATCTTTGTTTCCAGTCTATGCTATCCATGTTCTCCCTCATTCTATTGTAATTCCCCATGTCCAAGCACAGGACCCAGGTATTAGTTTTTATCTTCACACTCTCCATATGTATTAAATTCAACCATAGAGTGATCACTTCTTCCGAGAGGATCCCTAATTCTGAGGTCACTAATTATTCCTGTCTCATTGTACAGGGCCAGATCTTGGATAGCTTGCTCCCTTGTAGATCCATTCATACTGTTCAAGTAAAATATCAAGATACACTTAATGAACTCCTCAAAGCTACCCTGACTGAGCTGGTTTGACCAATCTATTTGTAGATTAAAATCACCCACGGTAATAACCATACCATTTTTACAGGCATTAGTTATTTCTTTGTTTATTGCCCATCCCAATGTGATGTCCTTATTTGCTGGCCTATACACTGCGCCTATCAGTGACTTTCTTGTTAGAATTTTGAATGCATCATTCCTGTTTCTCCTAATGTACGGCAATAACAACAACTACTTGCATCGTATTGGATCTTTCACAATGGCAAATCTCCTAAGGTGCTTCATGGATGATCAAAACATTGATGACGGAGAATGATTTTTTAAAAAGTCTTAAAGGAGGATAGAAAAGGTTAGGGAGGCTATTTGACAGACTTCTGCTCTTGACAGCTCCAATTGTGGAGTGATGCAGGTGGGGAGGGTTGGAAAGGGAACATGCAAAAGGGAAATGGAGGAGTGCAGGCAGTGTATAAGGTCTCGAGGACAGAGGAGGTTCCAGACTGAGTCTGTCTGTCATAGAGAGTATGGCTGCCTCATGGAGTTTGAAGCACTGCAATGGGTCCATGCAAGTCATGTTAGTCAATGATATTATAACGGTGGCTGACAGTACTTTTGATGAGGACTCTATGACTGAGGTAGTGTGGGCTGAGGTTAGAACAGGAGAGGAGAGGTCACATTGCTTGGAGCTTTTTATAGGCCTCCACAGAATTCCAGGGAAGTGGAAGAGAGGATTAGCAAAATTATTCTGAGTAAGAGCAAAAGTACCAGGGTGGTCATTATGGGGGACTTTAGCTTCCCCAACATTGACTGGGAATGCTATAACTCTAGTACGTTGGATGATCAATTTTTGTCCTGTACATACAGGAGGGTTTCCTGACACAGTATGTCGAAGGCCAACAAGAGGGGAGGCCACATTGGATCTGGTGCTTTGTAATAAACCAGACCAGGTGTTTGATTTAGTTTTAGGTGAGCACTTTAGAAAGAATGACCATAATTCAGATACGTTTAGTTTAGCAATGGAAAGGGACAGGTACATGCCACAGGGCAAGAGTTATCAATGGGGCAAGGACAATTATAATGCGATTACGCAGAAATTAGGATGCATAGAATAGCGTAGCAAAAAGCAGGGGATGCAGACAATGAAAATGTGGAGCTGCTTTAAGGAAGAGATATTGCATGCCCTTGATAGGTATGTCCCTGTCAGGCAGGAAGGAAGTGATAAGGTAAGGGAACCGTGGTTTATTACAGAAATTGCATCACTTGTTAAGAAGAAGAAGGAGGCTTATGTGTTGATGAGACAAGATGGTTCAGATGAGGAGATGGAGAGTTACAGATCAGATAGGAAGGATTTAAAGAGAGAGTCAAGAAGAGCAAAGAGAGGACACGAGCAGTCTTTAGCTAATAGAATAACGGAAAACCCTAAGTTTTCTATAGGTATGTGAGGAATAAAATGATGATTAGGGTAGGAATAGGTCCAATCAAAGACAGAATGAGAAGTTGAGTGTGTACTCTGTGGAGATCGGAGAGGTGCTAATGAACATTTCTCATCGGTTTTCCCTCAGGGAAAGGAGAATATTGTAGAGGAGAAGAGTGTGGTATGAGATATTACACTAGAAAGGATCGCGATTAGTTAGAAACAGGTGTTATCAATTCTAGAAAGAGTGAAACTAGACAAGTCCCCTGGGTTGGATGGGATTTATCCGAGGATTCTCTGGGAAGCTAGGGAGGAGATAGCAGAGCATTTGGCTTTCATATTTTTTCATCATTGTCTACAGGTTTGGTACCAGAGGACTGGAGGATTGCAAATGTTGTGCCTTTGTTCAAGAAGGGCAGTAGAGATGACCCAGGTAATTATACACCAGTGAGCCTGACTTCTGTTGTAAGAAAGGTTTTGGAAAGGATTATAAGAGATAAGATTTATAATCATCTTGCAAACACCAATTTGATTTCAGATAATCAACATGGTTTCGTTAAGGGCAGGTCATGTCTCGCAAACCTCATTGAGTTTTTTGAGAAGGTGACCAAGCATGTAGATGAGGGTAGGGCAGTTGACGTGGTATACATGGACTTCAGTAAAGCCTTTGATAAGGTTCCACATAGTAGGCTGTTGGAGAAAATGCAGAGGCATGAAAATGAGGGTGATTTCGCAGTTTGGATTAGACACTGGCTTTCTAAAGGAAGGCAGCGAGTGTTGGTTGATGGAAAATATTGAACTGGAGTCCAGTTACTAGTGGTGTGCCACAAAAATCTGTTTTGGGACCACTGCTGTTTGTCATTTTTAGAAATAACTTAGACTCAGGCATAGGTGGATGGATTAGTAAATTTGCTGATGACTCTAAAGTCGGTGGAGTAGTGGACAGTGTGGAAGTGTGTTACAGATTGCAGGGGGACTTGGATAAACTGCAGAATTGGGCTGAGAGGTGGCAAATGAAGTTCAATGCAGCTAAATATGAGGTGATGCACTTTGAGAAGAATAACAGGAAGGCAGAGTACTAGGTCAATGGAAAGATTCTTGGTAGTGTGGATGTGCAGAGGGATGTCGGAGTCCATGTACACAGATCCCTGAAAGTTGCCACCCAGGTGGATAGTACTGTTAAGGCGGCATACGGTGTGTTAGGTTTCATTCATAGTGTAATTGAGTTCCAGAGCCGCAATATCATGCTGCAAATATACAAAACGCTGGTGCGGCCATACTTGAAATATTGTGTGCAGTTCTGGTGCCCATATTTCGGGAAGGACGGGAGGAATTGGAAAAGGTGCAGAGGAGATTAACCAGGATATTGCCTAGTCTGGAGGGAAGGTCTTATGAGGAAAGGCTGAGAGACTTGAACATGTTCTCCTTGGCAAGAAGGCGGCTAAGAGGGTATTTGATAGAGACATACAAGATGATCAGAGGCTTAGTTAGGGTAGACAGTGGAAGTCTTTTTCTAGGATGATGATGTCAGTATGCATGAGGGGGCATAACTATAAATGAGGAGTGATAGATTTAAGATAGATGTCAGAGGCAGGTTCTTTACTCAGAGAGGGGTAAGGTTGTGGAAAGTACTACCTGCTAATGTAGACAACTCAGCCACATCGAGAAGATTTAAACAATCCTTGGATAAGGACATGGATGATTTTGGGATAGTGTAGGGGGACGAGCTGAGAATCAGTTCACAGGTCGGCGTGACATCAAGGATTGAAGGGCCTGTTCTGCGTTGTATTGTTCTATGACTATTGTGCTACAAGAAATTTCCGCTGTCTTAAACAGAGTGACAGATCTTGTATCTTGGCTTACGAAATGTCACTGATCTCTACCAAACATGTACGAGGTCGAGTCAGGGCAATAATAAGTTGCTGCAACAGGAGGGGAACAGGTAACTCCATACAAAACCCTGCTTCTTCTCACTTATTTTTACCTCCAAAACTGAGGGAAAGCACCTCTGTATCCCAGCACCACAATGTGCCCCACAATCGTGGTGTCTGGCTGAGCACTAGGTGGAGTGGAATAGTCTGTACTGAGACCCATTGGGGCCCTGAAATACTTGGTAAAGACTAAAATCATCTGAGCATTGAGAACCCCACCACATTGTATGCATTTTCTATTGTTTTCACTAGGTTCCTGACTTCCCTTGTTTTTCCGAATGAACCTGTTTAAAGTTGTTATTAGACACACCTGCACTCGCTGTGAATTGAACCCAGCCTCCAAGATTCGGGATATTTTCACCGCATCACAAGACATCGACTCTAACTTCCCTTGTCCCTTCATGTTTCTGCTGCTGAGTCACGCCCGAATCAACTTTGCAAATAGGAGGAAGGGGCGGAACTGAGTGAGTGAGGAGCGGGGCCAAATCATTCTCGGGAGTGAACGCTTCAGGATTGGTCAGAAAGCAAACTGTTTTGCAGGATTGATCGTTGTCACTACATAGTGGAGTGCTAAACCTCTGTCATAAATCAATGTGAGATTTTAAGAAATAGTTGTGATGTAAATCTGATAACGTACATATTTTCAATTGATTTGCACAAATTGAGTAAGAAACTTCTTTTCAAACTCAGAACGAGTGGTAATTTACATACTTGGCCAGTATGGTTGAATTGGACCAAACAATCTATTTAAATACTAAACAACTCTATGTCTATAAGTCGACAGAACTTTTGTTAATGACAAATATTTCACCCATGATTCTTGGCAGTTATGAATATTCTCTATAAACTCACCGGAAACCTCAGACGCACGCGCAGTTTGGTTCCTATGTGGAGCATGCGCAGTGTCACACTGATCAGGACAGGGAGAGAGACATGGAGCTGCTTTCTCCGGCAGCGGCTGCGATCGGCTTCAGAGAGCGGCGCTCAGAGCCGGGGTGTGGGAGCCTCGCTGGGAGAAAGGAGCGGAGAGAATTCACAAGTCCCGGATAGAGGTAAAAAAAACCCGAAAAAGCCCCTCCAGGCCCGGGGAAGGAGGTGGCGGTCTCTGATCGGGGAAGCGGCCCAGGGTCACGGCCGCCATTTGTTTGAGGGAAGAGGAAGCGCGGGCCTGAGGGCCGCCATTTTGAGAAGGTCAAGGTGTAGGAGGGCGGGGCTCTCGGGGTCTGTAGACCAATCAGAGGAAAGGGAAGACCCATTGTTACTGATGAATTCCATGAACACAGCGTCACTGGGCGGTCCCGCAGGAATCTCCTCTCTCAGTCCCTGCTGTGATGTTTCACCCCAATCACAACCAGCAGCTCTCCTCCTCTCTCAGCTCCCCTTCTGTCCTTCCTGCAGCATCTGTCCCCTGGGGCATTGAGCTGCCTGTCCTGTCCCTCCCTCAGCTGTTGTTCTGTAATACCTGTGATATCCCAGTCCCATCCTAGATTACTTCACTAAAGACAGGGATGCACCCGATGGATTTCTGTTAACATCAGCAATTGTTTAATACTCACAGGTTTTTAATTACATCGTTTTTGAAGCATTTATTTCACATTCAATCATTTGCAATGGTGGGATTTGGACCTGTATTCAGAGAACACTTGCTGAGTTTCTGGATAAATACTCACACAATAATGCTCCAAGGCCATCACTTTGCCTACTCACAGTTTGTATATCCCAGTGCAACATGAATTAAAACCCTTTCTTCCTGAACAATTGTTTGACCTGGCGCTCTGGTGATGTGACTCAGTACCTCTCCATGTGGTGTCCCTCACTGCGTGGGTCTAATTGCTGCCTCTGTCAGCGTCTCTCACTTTTGAAGCTACTCCAGATCATGAACCAACAGCATTCTCCACTCCAGAGAGATGAGGCAGCACAGGTCAGGAATGGAGACTGGGATTTTCCAGATGTCTGTGGGCTCAGTGCCATTCTATATGTGTCACCCTTAAAGCATCAGTCTAATTTCCCATTCTGACGATTTCTGTGTCTTCTACAGGTACTTATGGAGTCCTGACTCAATAGACTTGCCAACTGCTGGTTGGGACGATGGTTAGTCAGCCAGAAAGACAAAGTCAGGGAGGTCGGAGTCTTCGATAAATCCTGCTGCCAGGTACGATCACTCCAGTGCACAGAGCAGAAAGTAGTAAGGGGGATCTTAACATCAGCTAACAAGACATGACATAGAGAAAGTGCTGGAGGGAGAGCACAGTACAGATACAACCCAGGCTCAATCACCACGCCTGCTGCAAGTTTTGTTGTAATGAGACAGCATCGGGAGTTCCCAGTTATCAGTCCAGTCCTGTGCTTTCTTAGGGAGCATCAGGACAACAGAGGGGAAAGCAGGCCTCCCATGAGAGGATGGTAATGCAACCTGGGATCTTTCTGTTCCCTATTCCCTCTCCAACACTATCTATGGCTTGTATTGAGGACCAGTGTCTTCAATCATTCTAGCTCCTATAACAGTTCCTATCTCTGTCATCTCCTCCCCTCTCACCAGTTATTTCACATATTTGAAACCTCCAGTCCAGATGAGCATCCTTATCGCTGTAACTTGCTTCAATCTCTACAACATGCCTTGTCTCGGTAGTCTTCTCCTCCTCCAATAACTGCAGACGTAGGGTCTTTTTCTGTGCGGCATGATTCTTCGGCCGAGGTTTCCTAAATGGAATGAGTCGCATTTGCCTGTGTTTGGCTCATATCCCTTCAAACCTTCTCCTCTCCATGTACCTGCCCAAGTGTCTTTTCCATGTTGTAATTGTACTTGTTTTCACCATTTCCTCTGGCAGTCCATTCCGTCTAAGCGCCATCCTCTGTGGAAAATGTTGCCCCTCAGCTCCCTCTTTAAATCCTTGCTCTCTCACCCCACGTTTATGCCTCTAGCTTTGAACTCACCTACCCTTGGCTATTCACCTTACTTAGGCCCTACATTGTTTCATAAACCTTTATAAGGTAACCCTGTGGCCTCCTCTGCCCAGGAGAAATATTGACGGCAGTGTTACCAATATCTCCAACTCATGTACTCAATGCTCTGACCAATGAAGACAAGTGTGTCAATTGCCGCTTTCAACACCCTGTCCCCCGTGATGCCAGTCCAAGGAACAATGTAACTGCACCCCTTGGTCTCTCCCTTTTCTACAACACTCTCCACGGCCCAACCATTAACTGTGTTAGTCCTCCCTGGTTTGTCTGAATAAATCCAATACCTGAATTAAATTCCATCTTTCATTCCTTGGCCCACTGGCCCAGTTGATTAACATCCCCTTCGATAACAATATTCCCTGCCCATTCTTCCACTAATCTTGGTATCCACAAACATACTAACAGGGACTGCTCTCTTTTCACTCAGATTGTTTAAGTAAATGGTGCACAACAGTGGCCCCAGCACCAATCCTTACAGCACACTGCTGGTCAGAGGCCCCAGTTTAAACAACAACCCTCTCCCACCACCCTCTGTCTCCCACTGTCATCCCATTTTGTATCCAGTTGGCAAGCTCTCCCTGATCCTTTGTTATCTACCGTTACTAACCAATGGATCATGCTTCACCCTGAACAGGGGTTTGCGGAAGCCAGAAACAACGTCAGTTACTCTGCCTTCGTCTCTCTTTTTGGTCACATCTTGAGGAAACTCCAGTCAAGTTTGTGAGACATGTTACCCCATGTACAAAGCCATGCTGGCTGTCTGTAATAAGGCCTACCTCTCAGAATGACCTCCAACAACTGACCCACCCTGATGTCTGGCTCATCAGTCTGTAGTTCCCTGGCTTCCTCTTGTAGCCTTTCTTAATTAATGACACAACATTATAATCATAGTCAGAGAGTCATAGTACACTGTTCGGTTCACACTAACCATACTCTAAAACGGATCTCGTCCCACTTGCCTGTTCCTGGATCACATCCTTTCAAACCTTTCCTATTCCTGCTCTAATCCAAATGTCTTTTAAACATTGTAATTTTCCGCACATTCACCCCTTCCTTGGGAAGTTCATTCCACACACAATCCATCCTCTGTGTAACAATGTGCTCCTCATGTCTTTTTTTTTATATGTCTCTCCTCTAAACTTAAAAATGTAATGCCTTGCCTTGGAACTCCCCTGACCATGGGAAAAGACAACTCCCATTAACTCTATCTATCCTCCTCATGATTTTATAAACATCTATGAGGTCATCTGTCAACATTCAGGTTTCAGTGCAAAGTACCAACCTATCCAGCCTTTCTTTATACTGAAGCCTTTCATACCCAGCAACGTCCCAGTAAATCTCCTCCCAACCCTTTCCTGCTTAATAATATCCTTCCTATAACTGGTCGACCAGAACTGGACACAGCATTCCAGAAGAGGACTCACCAGTGGCCTGTATAATCTCGCTGTGACTTCCAACTCCTATATCCAAAGGACTGAGCAATGAAAGAAAATGAGGCAAGCACCTTTTTTTAAACTATCCTGTCTCTCCATGTTGCAAATTTCAAAGAATTATGTACCTGAACCCCGAGGTCCCTCTGTTCTACAACACTACTGAAGGTCCTACCATTAATTGTATAAGTCCTGCCCGTGTTTGTTGTACCAAATGCATTCCCTCACATTTATTCACGTTGAACTCCATCTACAGTTTTTCAGCTGTTCACGCATTTCATCAGGATCCCTTTGTAATCTCAGAAAACCTTCTTCACTGTCCACAACGCCACCCTCCAGTCTATCAGCCTGTCACACATAGCTCTCTATGGTACAAATATCTCTGCTAGGGGCCCTACAATCTCTTCACCAGCTTCCCACAATGTCCTGACATACATATGATCAAGTCCTGGGGATTTATCTACCTTTGTGTTTTAAACCCTCCAGCACCTCCTTTTCTATAATGTGGACTCATTTCAAGGCGTTGAGTCATAGAGATGTACAGCACGGAAACAGACCCTTCAGACCAACTCCTGCATGACGTTTCTAGTCGTATTTGCCACAATTTTGCCAATATCCCTCTAAATCTTTGCTAGTCATACATCCATCCACATACCTGCAAATAGCCTCCCCAGATCTACTTTAAAAATTTCTGTCCAATACTATCTTGCTCCATTGTATAACTTGAACTTGTGAACCAGTCCTGTCCATTTCCATCGCTATTTCAAACTAATACAATTGTGGTGACTTTCCAAAGTGCTCCCCCACTAACACCTCAGTCCCGTTCCCGACCTTGTTTCCCAAGGGGAGGTCAGGTTTAGCCCCATTCTCCAGTTGGGCCATTGACATAACGACTGAGAGTTTTCAGAACAGACTTAACAAATTCCTTCCATCCAAACGCTTAACTTAGTAGCAATCCCAGTCCAGGTTTGGAACAGTTAGGATCCACTATCATTACAACCCTATTATTCTAAGAGATATCTGAAATCTCCTGACATATTTGCTCCTTCATCTCCCATTGCCTATCGCTGTAGTCCGACCATAGAAAACTAATGGCCATTTTTTATTTCTCAGTTCCACTAATATCGCTTAACTGGGCGATCCTACATGAATACTCCCTCTAGGTCCTGCTGGGATTTTTCCCCCCACTCAAAACCACCAGCTCTCCTCCTGTTTTGCCTCCTGTTCTGTCCTTCCTGCAGCATCTGTCCCCTGGAACATTGAGCTGTTGGTCCTGTCGCTCCCTCAGCTGTGTTTCTGTAATACCTACAACATCCCAGTCCCATGTTCCCATCCATACTCTGGGTTCATCTGCCTTATCTGTCCGGCCCTTTGCATTGAAATAACTGCAGTTTAATCCACCAGTTTTCCCTCACTGTCTGCTATGTTCGTGCCTGCCTTGTCTATTTATATTGTTCTCTTAATCATTTGTACCTGCCTCAAATTTCCTTCTGGCCTTACGACTCTTTGGGGTCAAACAGCCCTGCCAGACGAGTTTAAATCCTCTCGAGTAGCTCCAGCAACGTTCCCCACTAGGATGTGGGTCCCTCTCCTGCTCCCAGTTCAGGTGTATTCCCCACCCTGTCTACCTGTGCTGACACCTTCAGACATCCAGGGACTTGCCCACCAAGGTCCCTGTGTTCCTCAGTACTCCAGGAGGACCTACCATTCATGATGTATATCATTTGTTTATTAGACTTCCCACAGTGCATTGCCTCAGTGATCAGAAGTAAACTCTGTCTGCCATTCCTCTGCTCAGATTATCATCTGATGGACATTAGACTGCAGCCTGAGTCCATTCCCCTCACCATGGACAACACCCTCACCTTTCATGTTATCTACAAACCTACTAATGTTACCTTCTGCTTTCCCATCCGAGTGATTAATGTCCATAATGTCCAGCATGGCTCCTGCACAGATACCTGTGGTACACCCGCTGGGCAAAGGCTTTCAATCACAAAACCAACCCTCCTCCAATTGTGGAGCCAATTTACCAACTGACCTTGGATCCCATGGGATCTTCCCTTTTGGACCAGCCTTCCGTGTGGGACCTTGTCAAAGACCTTAATGAACTCCATATAAACCACATCATCTGTACTGCCCTCATCAATATCAGAGGGCAGTCGTCTAGCAAATCCATAATGAAAATCCCGAATGAAATCGCGCGGGTATCCGTTTTTGGTGAATAAATTGTATAGGTGTTCTTCTTCCTCTTTTTGCAGTTCTGGTGTACTGCAGTGTGTTGTGGTCCTTTTGAACAGTGTCTTGAAGCAACTTTTATTCTGTGTGTTGGGGTGGTTGCTTTCGTAGTTTAGGACTTGGTCTGTGTGTGTGTCTTCCCTGTATACCTTCGTTGTGAATTCTCCATTCGGTGTTCTCTGTACCATCACGTCTAGGAATGGGAGTCGGTTGTCCTTTTCTACTTCTCTAGAGAATCGGATTCCTGTGAGTGTGGCGTTGATGATCCGGTATGAGTTCTCTATTTCTGTGTTTTTAATTATGACAAAAGTGACATCCACATATCTGACCCAGAGTTTAGGTTGAATTTGCGGTAAGAAAGTTTGTTCTAGTCTTTGCATTACCACTTCTGCGATGAGTCCAGAGATGGGTGAGCCCATGGGTGTGCCGTTGATTTGTTCATGTATTTGGTTGTTGAATGTGAAGTGTGTTGTGAGGCACAGGTCCGGTAGTTTGAGTATGCAGTCTTTGTTGATAGGTTCCCCGTCTTGTTGTCTGTTCTGTATGTCCAGCAGGTTGGATATTGTTTGTCTGGCTAGGTTTTGTCGAGAGAGGTGAACAGTGCCGTTACATCGAATGAGACCATAGTTTCTTCCTTGTCTATGTGGGTATTTCTGATGTCCAAGAATTGTTATGTTGACTGGAAAGAGTTTCTGGATCCGCTGATCATGGTGTTTCAGTTTCTGCTGTAGTTCTTTCGCCAGTTTGTGTGATGGTGTCCTTGGTAGTGATACTATGGGTCTGAGTGGGATGTCTGGTTAATGTACTTTAGGTAGTCCATAGAATCTGAGGGTGTTGGTGCTTTCAGTTTTCATTATCTGTCGGTCAAACCTGGTTATCGATCCTTTTGTTTTATAGAGTTCCCAGTGTGTTGTTTATCCTATTGGTGAGCTGCGGGGTGGGGTCAAACACCACGCAATTTCATCCACAGATGCCTCCGGGAAAGACAACGGAACGAGGACATGCCGTAACCCAAAGGACTAGCCACACTACCATACGTCAAGAGCATTTCCGAACTGACAGCCCGACTGCTGCGACCAATAGGACTCATAACAGCACACAAACCAACAGCCACTCTCAGACAACAACTCACCAGGACAAAGGACCCGATACCCAGCATGAGTAAAACCAATGTAGCGTACAAAATCCCATGCAAGGACTGCACAAAACACTATATAGGACAAACAGGAAGACAGCTAACGATCCGCATTCATGAACATCAACTAGCCACGAAACGACACGACCAGCTATCCTAAGTAGCCACATACTCCTATGACAAGCAAAGTGAGTTCGACTGGGACAACACTTCTATTATAGGACAAGACAAACAGAGAACAGCCAGGGAATTCCTAGAGGCATGGCACTCAACCACAGTTTCAATCAACAAACACATCGACTTGGACCCAATATGCCGGCCACTGCAGCGGACAGCTGGAACTGACAACCGGAAGCGGCAGAGACAAGCCACTATAAATGCCGGAGGAAACATCACAAAGGTGCTTCACAGGAGGCTCCCAAGCACTGAGGATGTCACCTAGACAGGGACGAAACGTCTGCAACACAAATTCCCAGCTCGGCGAACAGAACCACAACAACAGGCACCCGAGCTACAAATCTTCTCCCAAACTTTGAAACCCTTTAGACTCTACAAAGCTCCGTCATGAACAAGCCCCCATCTCGCTATTTCCTTTGCCTTCTTCAGTGTCTGCAACTCGCTGTATCTTCCAGTAACGCTCTTTAGTTACTGCAGGTCTGCCTAGCTCCCCAGATAACCTGTTCCATGCCCTACAGCTCCCTCAATCACTGTAACACCCTCTGCTCTGTCTAATCCTCCTCTTTCCCACTGTCTTCCAGGCACAACGGTGATCCTGTAAGAGAGCAGTGCGGAATGGGATGTTATAAATCTCAGCTGACGCTTAATGCCTGCCATCACCTGGGAGTCACAAGGAGAGAGAACCGGAGCGAGTGCAGCACAAAGCGGGAGAATATAAATCAGCAGCGAGGGTCAAGGCCGACTGGGGCTTGGATTTGGATAAAAAGTAGAGCAGGAGGCTCGAAATCAGCACCGAGTCACAGAGGGAGTGACCGTGTGAGGGAGCAACTTGGAGCAGGAGCTTGAGGCTGACTCACACCTGGGAGAATATAAATCAGCACTGAGGATCGAGGCCTAGTGTACCTGGGAGTGATAGAGACGGTGACCCTGTGAGGGAGCAGACTGGAGTGAGAGCTGGACGATTACACAATCGAGGAGACACATCACTGTGTGTGCACGTGTCCCTCCCTTGTTCTGTGTTTGTGTGTGTGCATGCGTGTGTGTCCCCTTCCCTCACGTGTGTGTGTAACTCTCCTCACTGTGTGCGTCCCTCTGTCGCTGTGTGTGTGTGTGTGTCCCTCCCTCACTATGTGAGAGCATGTCCCTCCCTCCCTGTGTGTGTGTGCGCGTGTCCCTCCCTCACTGTGTGTGACTTTGTGTATGCATATGTCTGCATGTCACCCTCCATCACTTTGTGTGCGTCCCCTCGCTGTATGTGTGTGTGTGTGTGTCCTCCTCTCGCTCTGTATGTGTGCGTATGTGTATCTCGCTGTGTGTGCATGTCCCCCTCACTCGCTGTGTGTGTGACCCCCCCCCTCGCTGTGTATGTATGTGTGTGTGTGTGTGTGTGTGTGTGTGTCCCCTCGCTGTGTGTGTGTCCTCCTCCCACGCTGTGTGTGTGTGTGTCCCTCCCTCGCTTTATATGCGTGCATCCCCCTCCCTCGCTGTGTGTGTCCCTCCCTCCCTGTGTGCGTGTGCGCGTCCCCCTCCCTCGCTGTGCGCGTCCCCCTCCCTCGCTGTGTGTGCGTGCCCCTCCCTCGCTGTGTGCGTGCCCCCCTCCATCGCTATGTGTGTGCGTGCCCCCCTCCCTCGCTGTGTGTGCGCGTCCCCCTCCCTCGCTGTGTGTGCGCGTCCCCCTCCCTCGCTGTGTGTGCGCGTCCCCCTCCCTCGCTGTGTGTGCGCGTCCCCTTCCTTCACTGTGCGTGCGCGTCCCCCTCCCTCGCTGTGCGTGCATGTTCCCCCTCCCTCGCTGTGTGTGTGTGTGACCCCCTCGCTGTGTGTGTGTGTGACCCCCTCGCTGTGTGTGTGTGTGACCCCCTCGCTGTGTGTGTGTGTGACCCCCTCGCTGTGTGTGTGTGCGTGTCCCCCTCCCTCGCTGTGCGTGTGCGTGAACCCTCCCTTGCTGGATGTTTCCCCCCTCCCTCGCTGTGTGTGTGCGCGTCGGTCCCCCTCCCTCACTGTCTTTGTGCCCCCCTCCCTCGCTGTGTGTGTGCGTGTCCCCCACCCTCGCTGTGTGTGTGCCCCCCTCCATCGCTCTGTGTGTGTGTGTGTGTGTGTGTGTGTGTGTGTGTGTGTGTGTGTGTGTCCCTCCCTCACTGTGTTTGTGTCCCCTTCTCTCGCTGTGTCTGTGCCTGTCCCCCTCCCTCGCTCTGTGTGTGTGTGCGTGTGTGTCCCTCCCCCGCTGTGTGTGCGTGTCCCCTTCCTTCGCTGTGTGTGTCCCTCCAACGCTGTGTGTGTGTGTACCCCCATCGCTGTGTGTGTGAATGTCCCCCTCCCACGCAGTGTGTGTGTGTTCCCCTCCCTCGCTGTGTGTGTGCGTGTCCCTCCCTCGCTGTATGTGTGCGTGTCCTCCTCCCTCACGGAGTGTGTGTGTGTCCCTCCCTAACTGTGTGTGTGTCCCCCTCCCTCTGTGTGTCCGTCCCTCCCTCGCTGTGTGTGTGCGTGTGTGTGTGTGTGTTTGTGTTCCCCACCCTCGCTGTGTTTGTGTTCCCCACCCTCGCTGTGTGTGCGTGTCCCCTCGCTGTATGTGTGTGTGTGTGTACCCCCACTCGCTGTGTGTGTGTGTCCCCTCCCTCGCTGTTTGAGCATGGCCCCCTCCCTCGCTGTGTGTGTGTGTGCGTGGCCCCTCCCTCGCTGTGTGTGTGTGTGCGTGGCCCCTCCCTCGCTGTGTGTGTGTTTGTCCCTCCCTCGCTGTGTGTGTGACCCCCCTCGCTGTGTGTGTGTGTGTGAGTGTCCCCCACCCACGCTGTGTGTGTCCCCCCCCTCCCACGCTGTGTGTGTGTGTCCCCCTCCCACGCTGTGTGTGTGTGTCCCCCTCCCACGCTGTGTGTGTGTGTCCCCCTCCCACGCTGTGTGTGTGTGTCCCCCTCCCACGCTGTGTGTGTGTGTCCCCCTCCCACGCTGTGTGTGTGTGTCCCCCTCCCTCGCTGTGTGTGTGTGTGCGTGGCCCCTCCCTCGCTGTGTGTGTGTTTGTCCCTCCCTCGCTGTGTGTGTGACCCCCCTCGCTGTGTGTGTGTGTGAGTGTCCCCCTCCCACGCTGTGTGAGTGTCCCCCTCCCACGCTGTGTGTGCGTGCCCCTCCCACGCTGTGTGTGCGTGTGCCCCCACTCGCTGTGTGTGCGTGTGCCCCCACTCGCTGTGTGTGCGTGTGCCCCCACTCGCTGTGTGTGCGTGTGCCCCCACTCGCTGTGTGTGCGTGTGCCCCCACTCGCTGTGTGTGTGTGTGTGTGTCCCCCTCCCTCGCTGTGTGTGTGTGTGTCCCCCTCCCTCGCTGTGTGTGTGTGTGTGTGTGTCCCACTCCCTCCCTCACTGTGCGTGTGTGTGTGTGTGTCCCCCTCCCTCGCTGTGTGTGTGTGTGTGTGTCCCCCTCCCTCGCTGTGTGTGTGTGTGTGTGTGTCCCACTCCCTCCCTCACTGTGCGCGTGTCCCCCTCCCTCGCTGTGTGTGTGTGTCCCCCTCCCTCGCTGTGTGTGTGTGTGTGTGTGTCCCCCTCCCTCGCTGTGTGTGTGTGTGTGTGTGTGTGTCCCCCTCCCTCGCTGTGTGTGTGTGTGTGTGTGTCCCCCTCCCTCCCTCACTGTGCGCGTGTCCCCCTCCCACGCTGTGTGTGTGTGTGTCCCCCTCCCTCGCTGTGTGTGTGTGTCCCCCTCCCTCGCTGTGTGTGTGTGTGTGTGTGTCCCCCTCCCTCGCTGTGTGTGTGTGTGTGTGTGTCCCACTCCCTCGCGCACAGTGAGGGAGGGAGTGGGACACACACACACACACACAGCGAGGGAGGGGGACACACACACACACACACACAGCGAGGGAGGGGGACACACACACACACACACACACAGCGAGGGAGGGGGACACACACACACACACACAGCGAGGGAGGGGGACACGCGCACAGTGAGGGAGGGAGGGGGACACGCGCACAGTGAGGGAGGGAGTGGGACACACACACACACACACAGCGCGAGGGAGGGGGACACACACACACACACACACACAGCGAGGGAGGGTACACGCGCACACACACACACACACACAACGAGGAAGAGGACACACACACACAGTGAGGGAAGGGGACACACACGCGCACAGTGAGGGTGTGTGTCCCCTTCCCTCACTGTGTGTGTGTGTCCTCTTCCTCGTTGTGTGTGTGTGTGTGTGTGTGTGTTTGTGTGTGTGCGCGCGTGTACCCTCCCTCGCTGTGTGTGTGTGTGTCCCCCTCACTCGCTGTGTGTGTGTGTCCCCCTCACTCGCTGTGTGTGTGTGTCCCCCTCACTCGCTGTGTGTGTGTGTCCCCCTCACTCGCTGTGTGTGTGTGTCCCCCTCACTCGCTGTGTGTGTGTGTCCCCCTCACTCGCTGTGTGTGTGTGTCCGTCCTCACTCGCTGTGTGTGTGTGTGTGTGTCCTCACTCGCTGTGTGTGTGTGTGTGTCCCCCTCCCTCGCTGTGTGTGTGTGTGTGTCCGTCCTCCCTCGCTGTGTGTGTGTGTGTGTCCGTCCTCCCTCGCTGTGTGTGTGTGTGTCCGTCCTCCCTCGCTGTGTGTGTGTGTGTGTCCGTCCTCCCTCGCTGTGTGTGTGTGTGTGTGTGTCCCCCTCCCTCGCTGTGTGTGTGTGTGTGTGTGTGTGTCCCCCTCCCTCGCTGTGTGTGTGTGTGTGTCCGTCCTCCCTCGCTGTGTGTGTGTGTCCCCCTCCCTCGCTGTGTGTGTGTGTGTGTGTGTGTGTCCCCCTCCCTCGCTGTGTGTGTGTGTGTGTGTGTGTGTGTCCCCCTCCCTCGCTGTGTGTGTGTGTGTGTGTCCCCCTCCCTCGCTGTGTGTGTGTGTGTGTGTGTCCCACTCCCTCCCTCACTGTGCGCGTGTGTGTCCCCTTCCCTCACTGTGTGTGTGTGTCCTCTTCCTCGTTGTGTGTGTGTGTGTGTGTGTGTGCGCGCGCGCGTGTACCCTCCCTCGCTGTGTGTGTGTGTGTCCCCCTCCCTCGCTGTGTGTGTCCCCTCTCCCTCGATGTGTGCGTCCCCCTCCCTCCCTCACTGTGTGCGTGTCCCCCTCCCTCGCTGTGCGCGTGTCCCCCTCCCTCGCTGTGCGCGTGTCCCCCTCCCTCGCTGTGCGCGTGTCCCCCTCCCTCGCTGTGCGCGTGTCCCCCTCCCGCGCTGTGCGCGTGTCCCGCTCCCGCGCTGTGCGTGTGCGTGTCCCCCTCCCTCGCTGTGCGTTTGCGTGTCCCCCTCCCTCGCTGTGCGTGTGCGCGTCCCTCCCTCGCTGTGTGTGTGCCCCCTTCCCTCGCTGTGTGTGTGCCCCCTTCCCTCGCTGTGTGCGTGTCCCCCTCCCTCGCTGTGTGTGTGTGTGTGTGTGTGTCCTTCCCTCGCTGTGAGTGTGCGCGTCCCTCTCCCTCGCTGTATGTGTGTGTGTCCCTCCCTCGCTGTGATTGTGCCCCCCTCCTTGGCTGTACGTGTGTGTGTCCCCCTCCCTCGCTGTGTGTGTGTGTGTGTGTGTACCCCTCCCTCGCTGCGTGCATGACCCCTCCCTCGCTGTGTGTGCGTGTCCCTCCCTCGCTGTGTCTATGAGTCCTTCCCTCACTGTTTGTGAATGTGTCCCTCCCTCACTATGTGCGTGTCCCCCTCCCTCGCTGTGTGTGTGACCCCTCCCTTGCTGTGTTTGTGCACGTCCCTTCCTGGCTGTATTTGTGTGTGTGTCCCTCTCCCTTCACTATGTGTGTGCCACCCCTCCCTCGCTGTGTCTGTGTCCCCCCCTCCCTCGCTGTGTCTGTGTCCCCCCCTCCCTCGCTGTGTCTGTGTCCCCCCCTCCCTCGCTGTGGTTGTGTGCCCCCCTCCCTCGCTGTGGTTGTGTGCCCCCCTCCCTCGCTGTGGTTGTGTGTGTGTCCCCTCACTCGCTGTGTGTGTGTGTGTGTGTGTGTCCCTCCCTCGCTGTGTGCGTGTCCCCATCCCTCGCTGTGTGTGCGTGTGTGTGTTTGTGTGTCCCTCTCTCGCTGTGTGTGCGTGTACCCCATCCTCGCTGTGTGTGTGCGTGTCCCTCCCTCACTCTGTGTGTGTGTGTTCCCCTCCCTCGCTGTGTGTGCGGGTCCCTCCCTCGCTGTGTATGTGTCCCCATCCCTCGCTGTATGTATGTGTCCCTCCCTCACTGTGCACGTGTCCCCCTCCCTCGCTATGTGTGTGTGTCTCCCTCCCTCGCTATGTGTGTGTGTGTCCCCCTCCCTCGCTTTGTGTGTGTCCCCCTCCCGCGCTGTGTGCGTGACTCCTCCCTCGCTGTGTGTGTGTCCCCTCCTTCACTGTGTGAGGGTGTGTCCACCTCCCTCGCTGTGCGTGTGTGTGCCCCTCCCTCGCTGTGTGTGTGTGCCCCTCCCTCGCTGTGTGTGTGTGCCCCTCCCTCGCTGTGTGTGTGTGCCCCTCCCTCGCTGTGGTTGTGTGTGTCCCCCCTCACTCGCTGTGGTTGTGTGTGTCCCCCCTCACTCGCTGTGTGTGTGTGTGTGTGTGTCCCTCCCTCGCTGTGTGCGTGTCCCCATCCCTCGCTGTGTGCGTGTCCCCATCCCTCGCTGTGTGTGCGTGTGTGTGTTTGTGTGTCCCTCTCTCGCTGTGTGTGCGTGTACCCCATCCTCGCTCTGTGTGTGCGTGTCCCTCCCTCACTCTGTGTGTGCGTGTCCCCCTTCCTCGCTCTGTGTGTGTGTGTTCCCCTCCCTCGCTGTGTGTGCGGGTCCCTCCCTCGCTCTGTGTGTGTGTGTTCCCCTCCCTCGCTGTGTGTGCGGGTCCCTCCCTCGCTGTGTATGTGTCCCCATCCCTCGCTGTATGTATGTGTCCCTCCCTCACTGTGCACGTGTCCCCCTCCCTCGCTTTGTGTGTGTGTCCCCCTCCCTCGCTTTGTGTGTGTGTCCCCCTCCCTCGCTTTGTGTGTGTCCCCCTCCCGCGCTGTGTGCGTGTCCCCCTCCCTCGTTGTGTGTGTCCCCTCGTCCCTCGCTGTGTGTGTGTGTGTCCCCCTCCCTCGCTGTGTGTGTGTCCCCCTCCCTCGCTGTGTGCGTGTGCACCTCCCTCGCTGTGTGTGTGCGTGTCCCTCCCTCGCTGTATGTGTGTGTGCCCCTCACCCTCATTGTGTGTGCGCCACCCCTCCCTCGCTGTGTGTGTGTCCCCCTCCCTCGCTGTCTGGGTGCCCCTCCCTCACTGTGTGAGTGTGTGTCCCCCTCCCTCGCTGTGTGCGTGTCCCCTTCCCTCGCTGTGTGTGCGTGTCCCTCCCTCGCTGAGTGTGTGTGTCCCCCTCCCTCGCTGTGTGCGTGTCCCCCTCCCTCGCTGTGTGCGTGTCCCCCTCCCTCGTTGTGTGCGCGTGTCCCTCCCTCGCTGAGTGTGTGTGTCCCCTCCCTCGCTATGTGTATGTGTCCCCGTCCATCGCTGTGTGCCTGTGTCCCTCCCTCACTGTGTGAGTGTCCCCCTCCCTCACTCTGTGTGTGTGTCCCCTCGTCCCTCGCTGTGTGTGAGCGTGTCCTCGTCCCTCGCTGTGTGTGTGCGTGTCCCCTTCCCTCGCTGTGTGTGCGTGTCCCTCCCTCACTGTGTGTGTGTGTCCCTCCCTCTCTGTGTGTGTGTGTGTCCCCCTCTCTCGCTGTATGTGTGCGTATACACCTCGCTCGCTGTGTGTGTGTGTCCCACTCCCTCGCTATGTGTGTGTGTCCCCCTCCCTCGCTGTGTGCGTGTGTCCCACCCTCGCTGTGCGCGTGTACCCCTCCATCACTGTGTGCTTGTCCCCATCCCTCGCTGTGTGTGTGCGTGTCTCCCTCGCTCGCTGTATCTGTGTGCGCGTGTCCCTCCCTCACTGTGTGTGTGCGTGTCCCCCTCTGTCGCTGTGTGTGGGTGTACCTCCCTCGCTGTGTGTATGTGTGTCCCTCCCTCGCTGTATGTGTGTTTGTCCCCCTTCCTCACTGTGTGTGTGCCACCTCTCCCTCGCTGTATGTGTGTGTCCCCCTCCCTCGCTGTGTGTGTGTGTCCCCCTCCCTCGCTGTATCTGTGTGTGCGTGTCCCTCCCTCACTGTGTGTGTGCGTGTCCCCCTCTGTCGCTGTGTGTGGGTGTACCTCCCTCGCTGTGTGTATGTGTGTCCCTCCCTCGCTGTATGTGTGTTTGTCCCCCTTCCTCACTGTGTGTGTGCCACCTCTCCCTCGCTGTGTGTGTGTGTGTGTCCCCCTCTCTTGCTGTGTGTGTCCCCCTCTCTTGCTGTGTGTGTCCCCCTCTCTTGCTGTGTGTGTCCCCCTCCCTCGCTGTGTGTGTGCGTGTCTCCCTCGCTCGCTGTATCTGTGTGCGCGTGTCCCCCTCGCTCGCTGTATCTGTGTGCGCGTGTCCCTCCCTGTCGCTGTGTGTGGGTGTACCTCCCTCGCTGTGTGTATGTGTGTCCCTCCCTCGCTGTATGTGTGTTTGTCCCCCTTCCTCACTGTGTGTGTGCCACCTCTCCCTCGCTGTGTGTGTGTGTGTGTCCCCTTCTCTTGCTGTGTGTGTCCCCCTCCCTTGCTGTGTGTGTGTCCCCCTCCCTTGCTGTGTGTGTGTCCCCCTCCCTTGCTTTGTGTGTGTGTGTCCCCCTCCCTCGCTCTGTGTGTGTGTGTGTGTGTGTGTGTGTGTGTGTGTGTGTGTGTGTCCCTCCCTGACTGTGTGTGTGCGTGTCCACCTCGCTCGCTGTGTGTGTGTGTGTGTCCCCTCCCTCACTGTATGTGTGTGTGCCCCACTCCCTCGCTGTGTGTGTCCCCCTCCATCGATGTGTGCGTCCCCCTCTCTCGCTGTGTGCGCGTGTACCCCATCCTCGCTGTGTGTGTGCGTGTCCCTCCCTTGCTGTGTGTGTGCGTGTCCCCCTTCCTCGCTCTGTCTGTGTGTGTTCCCCTCCGTCGCTGTGTGTGCGGGTCCCTCCCTCGCTATGTGAGTGTGTCCCCCTCCCTCGCTGTGTGCGTGTGTCCCTCCCTCACTGTGCACATGTCCCCCTTCCTCGATGGGTGCGTGTCCCCCTCACGCGCTGTGCGTGTGCGTGTCTCTCCCTCGCTGTGTGTGTGCCCCCTTCCCTCGCTGTGTGTGTGTGTCCCCTCCCTCGCTGTGTGTTTGCGTGTCCCTCCCTCGCTGTGAGTGTGCGTGTCCCTCTCCCTCGCTGTATGTGTATGTGTCCCTCCCACGCTATGTGTGTGTCTCCCCCTCACTCGCTGTGTGTGTGTGTGTCCCCCTCCCTCACTGTGTGTGTGTGTGTGTGTGTGTGTGTGTGTGTGTGTGTGTACCCCCACCTCGCTGTGTGTTTGCGTGTCCCTCCCTCGCTGTGAGTGTGCGTGTCCCTCTCCCTCGCTGTATGTGTATGTGTCCCTCCCACGCTATGTGTGTGTCTCCCCCTCACTCGCTGTGTGTGTGTGTGTGTGTCCCCCTCCGTCACTGTGTGTGTGTGTGTGTGTGTACCCCCACCTCGCTGTGTGTGTGTCCCCCTCCCTCGCTGTGTGTGTGTCCCTCCCTCACTGTGTGCGTGTGTCCCTCCCTCACTGTGTGCATGCCCCCTCCCTCGCTGTGTGTGCGTGTCCCCATGCCTCGCTGTGTGTGCGTGTCCCTCCCTCGCTGTGTGTGTGTGTCCCTCCCTCTCTCTGTGTGTGTGTCCCCCTCCCTCGCTGTGTGTGTGCGTATACACCTCGCTCGCTGTGTGTGTGCGTGTCCCTCCCTCGCTATGTATGTGTGACCCCTCCCTCGCTATGTATGTGTGTCCACCTCCCTCGCTGTGTGCGTGTGTCCACCTCCCTCGCTGTGTGCGTGTGTCCCTCCCTCCCTGTGTGCGTGTGTACCTCCCTCGCTGTGTGCGTGTACCCCTCCATCACTGTGTGCTTGTCCCCATCCCTCGCTGTCTGTGTGCGTGTCTCCCTCGGTCACTGTATGTGTGTGTCCCCCTCCCTCGCTGTATGTGTGTGTCCCCCTCCCTCGCTGTGTGTGCGTGTCCCTCCCTCACTGTGTGTGTGCGTGTCCCCCTCTGTCGCTGTGCGTGGGTGTCCCTCCCTCGCTGTGTGTGTGTGTCCCCTCCCTCGCTGTGTGTACGTGTGTCCCTCCCACACTGTATGTGTGTTTGTCCCCCTCCCTCACTGTGTGTGTGCCACCTCTCCCTCGCTGTGTGTGTCCCCATCCCTCGATGTGTGTGTGTGTACCCCTCCCTCGATATGTGTGTGTGTCCCCTCCCTCGCTATGTGTGTGTTTCCCCCTCCCTCGCTGTGAGTGTGTGTCCCTCGCTCACTGTGTGAATGTGTGTCCCCGCACTCGCTTTATGTGTGTGTCCCTCCCTCGCTGTGTGTGTGTGTGTCCCACCCTGGCTGCGTGTGTGCGTGTCCACCTCGCTCGCTGTGTGTGTGTGTGTCCCCTCCCTCGCTGTATATGTGTGTGCCACCCCTCCCTCACTGTGTGTGTGTGTGTCCCACTCCCTCGCTGTGTGTGTCCCCCTCCCTCGATGTGTGCGTCCCCCTCTCTCACTGTGTGTGTGCGTGTCCCTCCCTAGCTGTGTCTGCGCGTGTCCCCCTTCCTCGCTCTGTGTGTGTGTGTTCCCCTCCGTCGCTGTGTGTGCGGGTCCCTCCCTCGCTGTGTGTGTGACCCATCTCTCGCTGTATGTGCGTGTCCCTCCCTCGCTATGTGTGTGTGTACCCCTCCCTCGCTGTGTGCGTGCGTCCCTCCCTCACTGTGCGCGTGTCCGCCTCCCTCGCTGTGTGTGTGTCCCGCTCCCGCGCAGTGCGTGTGTGTGTCCGTCCCTCGCTGTGTGTGTGCCCCCTTCCCTCGCTCTGTGTGTGTCCCCCTCCCTCGCTGTGTGTGTGTGTCCCTCCCTTGCTGTGTGTGTCTCCGCCTCCCTTGCTGTGTGTGTGTCCCCCTCCCTCGCTGTGTCTGTGTGTGTCCCTCCCTCGCTGTGTGTTTGCGTGTCCCTCCCTCGCTGTGAGTGTGCGCGTCCCTCTCCCTCGCTGTATGTGTATGTGTCCCTCCCTCGCTGTATGTGTGCCCCCTTCCCTCGCTCTGTGTGTGTCCCCCTCCCTCGCTGTGTGTGTGTGTCCCTCCCTCGCTGTGTGTGTGCGTGTCCCTCGCTCGCTGTGAGTGTGCGCGTCCCCCTCCCTTGCTGTGTGTGTCTCCCCCTCCCTTGCTGTGTGTGTGTCCCCCTCCCTCGCTGTGTCTGTGTGTGTCCCTCCCTCGCTGTGTGTTTGCGTGTCCCTCCCTCGCTGTGAGTGTGCGCGTCTCTCTCCCTCGCTGTATGTGTATGTGTCCCTCCCTCGCTGTATGTGTGCCCCCTTCCCTCACTGTGTGTGTGTCCCCCTCCCTCGCTGTGTGTGTGTGTGTGTGTCCCTCCCTCGCTGTGTGTTTGCGCGTCCCACCCTCGCTGTGATTGTGACCCCTCCCTGGCTGTACGTGTGTGTGTCCCCCTCCCTCACTGTGTGTGTGTGTGTGTGTGTGTGTGTGTCCCCCTCCCTCACTGTGTGTGCGTGTCCCCCTCCCTCACTGTGTGTGCGTGTCCCCCTCCCTCGCTGTGTGTGTGTGACACCTCCCTCGCTGTGTTTGTGCGTGTCCCTCCCTGGCTGTATGTGTGTGTGTCCCCCTCCCTCACTATGTGTGTGCCACCCCTCCCTCGCTGTGCGTGTGTGTGTGTCCCTCCCTCGCTGTGTATGCGTGTCCCTCCCTCGCTGTGTCTGTGTGTCCATTCCCTCACTGTGTGCGTGTCCCCCTCCCTTGCTGTGTGTGTGTCCCCCTCCCTCGCTGTGTGTGTGCCCCCCTCCCTCGCTATGGGTGTGTGTGTGTCCCCTCACTCGCTGTGTGCGTGTCCCCGTCCCTCGTTGTGTGTGCATGTGTGTGTTTGTGTGTCCCTCTCTCGCTGTGTGTGCGTGTACCCCATCCTCGCTGTGTGTGTGTGTGTGTGTGTGTGTGTGTGTGTGTCCCCCTCCCTCGCTGTGTGTGCGGGTCCCTCCCTCGCTGTGTGTGTGACCCATCCCTCGCTGTATGTGTGTGTCCCTCCCTCACTGTGCGCGTGTCCCCCTCCCGCGCTGTGTGTGTGCGTGTCCCTCCCTCGCTGTGTGTGTGTCCCCCACCCGCGCTGTGTGTGTGTGTCCCTCCTGCATTGTGTGGGTATATGTCCCCCTCCCTCGCTGTGTTTGTGTCCCCCCTCCCTCGCTGTGTTTGTGTCCCCCCTCCCTCGCTGTGTGTGTGTGTCCCTCCCTCTCTCTGTGTGTGTGTCCCCCTCCCTCGCTGTATGTGTGCGTATACACCTCGCTCGCTGTGTGTGTGTGTGTCCCTCCCTCGCTATGTATGTGTGACCCCTCCCTCGCTATGTATGTGTGTCCACCTCCCTCGCTGTGTGCGTGTGTCCCTCCCTCCCTGTGTGCGTGTGTACCTCCCTCGCTGTGTGCGTGTACCCCTCCATCACTGTGTGCTTGTCCCCATCCCTCGCTGTCTGTGTGCGTGTCTCCCTCGGTCACTGTATGTGTGTGTCCCCCTCCCTCGCTGTATGTGTGTGTCCCCCTCCCTCGCTGTGTGTGCGTGTCCCTCCCTCACTGTGTGTGTGCGTGTCCCCCTCTGTCGCTGTGCGTGTGTGTCCCCTCCCTCGCTGTGTGTACGTGTGTCCCTCCCACACTGTATGTGTGTTTGTCCCCCTCCCTCACTGTGTGTGTGCCACCTCTCCCTCGCTGTGTGTGTCCCCATCCCTCGATGTGTGTGTGTGTACCCCTCCCTCGATATGTGTGTGTGTCCCCTCCCTCGCTATGTGTGTGTTTCCCCCTCCCTCGCTGTGAGTGTGTGTCCCTCGCTCACTGTGTGAATGTGTGTCCCCGCACTCGCTTTATGTGTGTGTCCCTCCCTCGCTGTGTGTGTGTGTGTCCCACCCTGGCTGCGTGTGTGCGTGTCCACCTCGCTCGCTGTGTGTGTGTGTGCCACCCCTCCCTCACTGTGTGTGTGTGTGTCCCACTCCCTCGCTGTGTGTGTCCCCCTCCCTCGATGTGTGCGTCCCCCTCTCTCGCTGTGTGTGTGCGTGTCCCTCCCTAGCTGTGTCTGCGCGTGTCCCACTTCCTCGCTCTGTGTGTGTGTGTTCCCCTCCGTCGCTGTGTGTGCGGGTCCCTCCCTCGCTGTGTGTGTGACCCATCCCTCGCTGTATGTGCGTGTCCCTCCCTCGCTATGTGTGTGTGTACCCCTCCCTCGCTGTGTGCGTGCGTCCCTCCCTCACTGTGCGCGTGTCCGCCTCCCTCGCTGTGTGTGTGTCCCGCTCCCGCGCAGTGCGTGTGTGTCCGTCCCTCGCTGTGTGTGTGCCCCCTTCCCTCGCTCTGTGTGTGTCCCCCTCCCTCGCTGTGTGTGTGTGTCCCTCCCTCGCTGTGTGTGTGCGTGTCCCTCGCTCGCTGTGAGTGTGCGCGTCCCTCTCCCTCGCTGTGTGTGTCCCTCCCTCGCTGTGTGTGTCTCCGCCTCCCTTGCTGTGTGTGTGTCCCCCTCCCTCGCTGTGTCTGTGTGTGTCCCTCCCTCGCTGTGTGTTTGCGTGTCCCTCCCTCGCTGTGAGTGTGCGCGTCCCTCTCCCTCGCTGTATGTGTATGTGTCCCTCCCTCGCTGTATGTGTGCCCCCTTCCCTCGCTGTGTGTGTGTGTCCCTCCCTCGCTGTGTGTGTGTGTCCCTCCCTCGCTGTGTGTGTGTGTCCCTCCCTCGCTGTGTGTGTGCGTGTCCCTCGCTCGCTGTGAGTGTGCGCGTCCCCCTCCCTTGCTGTGTGTGTCTCCCCCTCCCTTGCTGTGTGTGTGTCTCCCCCTCCCTTGCTGTGTGTGTGTCCCCCTCCCTCGCTGTGTCTGTGTGTGTCCCTCCCTCGCTGTGTGTTTGCGTGTCCCTCCCTCGCTGTGAGTGTGCGCGTCTCTCTCCCTCGCTGTATGTGTATGTGTCCCTCCCTCGCTGTATGTGTGCCCCCTTCCCTCACTGTGTGTGTGTCCCCCTCCCTCGCTGTGTGTGTGTGTGTGTGTGTCCCTCCCTCGCTGTGTGTTTGCGCGTCCCACCCTCGCTGTGATTGTGACCCCTCCCTGGCTGTACGTGTGTGTGTCCCCCTCCCTCACTGTGTGTGTGTGTGTGTGTGTGTGTGTGTGTGTGTGTGTGTGTGTCCCTCCCTCACTGTGTGTGTGTGCGTGTCCCCCTCCCTCGCTGTGTGTGCGTGTCCCCCTCCCTCGCTGTGTGTGTGTGACACCTCCCTCGCTGTGTTTGTGCGTGTCCCTCCCTGGCTGTATGTGTGTGTGTCCCCCTCCCTCACTATGTGTGTGCCACCCCTCCCTCGCTGTGCGTGTGTGTGTGTCCCTCCCTCGCTGTGTCTGTGTGTCCATTCCCTCACTGTGTGCGTGTCCCCCTCCCTTGCTGTGTGTGTGTGTCCCCCTCCCTTGCTGTGTGTGTGTCCCCCTCCCTCGCTGTGTGTGTGCCCCCCTCCCTCGCTATGGGTGTGTGTGTGTCC
Source organism: Hemiscyllium ocellatum (assembly GCF_020745735.1). NCBI lineage: Eukaryota > Metazoa > Chordata > Chondrichthyes > Orectolobiformes > Hemiscylliidae > Hemiscyllium > Hemiscyllium ocellatum. Next base: position 37,365 of record NW_026869077.1, on the reverse strand, counting down.
CCTCACTCGCTGTGTGCGTGTCCCCGTCCCTCGTTGTGTGTGCATGTGTGTGTTTGTGTGTCCCTCTCTCGCTGTGTGTGCGTGTACCCCATCCTCGCTGTGTGTGTGTGTGTGTGTGTGTGTGTCCCCCTCCCTCGCTGTGTGTGTGACCCATCCCTCGCTGTATGTGCGTGTCCCTCCCTCGCTATGTGTGTGTGTACCCCTCCCTCGCTGTGTGCGTGCGTCCCTCCCTCACTGTGCGCGTGTCCGCCTCCCTCGCTGTGTGTGTGTCCCGCTCCCGCGCAGTGCGTGTGTGTCCGTCCCTCGCTGTGTGTGTGACCCATCCCTCGCTGTATGTGTGTGTCCCTCCCTCACTGTGCGCGTGTCCCCCTCCCGCGCTGTGTGTGTGCGTGTCCCTCCCTCGCTGTGTGTGTGTCCCCCACCCGCGCTGTGTGTGTGTGTCCCTCCTGCATTGTGTGGGTATATGTCCCCCTCCCTCGCTGTGTTTGTGTCCCCCCTCCCTCGCTGTGTTTGTGTCCGCCCTCCCTCGCTGTGTGTGCGTGTCCATCCCTCGCTGTGTGTGTGCGTGTCCCTCCCTCACTGTGCGCTTGTGTGTCCATCCCTCACTGTGTGTGTGTCCCCCTCCCTCGCTGTGTGTGTGTGTGTCCCTCCCTCTCTCTGTGTGTGTGTCCCCCTCCCTCGCTGTATGTGTGCGTATACACCTCGCTCGCTGTGTGTGTGCGTGTCCCTCCCTCGCTATGTATGTGTGACCCCTCCCTCGCTATGTATGTGTGTCCACCTCCCTCGCTGTGTGCGTGTGTCCCTCCCTCCCTGTGTGCGTGTGTACCTCCCTCGCTGTGTGCGTGTACCCCTCCATCACTGTGTGCTTGTCCCTATCCCTCGCTGTCTGTGTGCGTGTCTCCCTCGGTCACTGTATGTGTGTGTCCCCCTCCCTCGCTGTGTGTGCGTGTCCCTCCCTCACTGTGTGTGTGCGTGTCCCCCTCTGTCGCTGTGCGTGGGTGTCCCTCCCTCGCTGTGTGTGTGTGTCCCCTCCCTCGCTGTGTGTACGTGTGTCCCTCCCACACTGTATGTGTGTTTGTCCCCCTCCCTCACTGTGTGTGTGCCACCTCTCCCTCGCTGTGTGTCCCCATCCCTCGATGTGTGTGTGTGTACCCCTCCCTCGATGTGTGTGTGTACCCCTCCCTCGATATGTGTGTGTGTACCCCTCCCTCGATATGTGTGTGTGTCCCCTCCCTCGCTATGTGTGTGTTTCCCCCTCCCTCGCTGTGAGTGTGTGTCCCTCGCTCACTGTGTGAATGTGTGTCCCCGCACTCGCTTTATGTGTGTGTCCCTCCCTCGCTGTGTGTGTGTGTGTCCCACCCTGGCTGCGTGTGTGCGTGTCCACCTCGCTCGCTGTGTGTGTGTGTGTCCCCTCCCTCGCTGTATATGTGTGTGCCACCCCTCCCTCACTGTGTGTGTGTGTGTGTCCCACTCCCTCGCTGTGTGTGTCCCCCTCCCTCGATGTGTGCGTCCCCCTCTCTCGCTGTGTGTGTGCGTGTCCCTCCCTAGCTGTGTCTGCGCGTGTCCCCCTTCCTCGCTCTGTGTGTGTGTGTTCCCCTCCGTCGCTGTGTGTGCGGGTCCCTCCCTCGCTGTGTGTGTGACCCATCCCTCGCTGTATGTGCGTGTCCCTCCCTCGCTATGTGTGTGTGTACCCCTCCCTCGCTGTGTGCGTGCGTCCCTTCCTCACTGTGCGCGTGTCCGCCTCCCTCGCTGTGTGTGTGTCCCGCTCCCGCGCAGTGCGTGTGTGTGTCCGTCCCTCGCTGTGTGTGTGCCCCCTTCCCTCGCTCTGTGTGTGTCCCCCTCCCTTGCTGTGTGTGTGTCCCCCTCCCTCGCTGTGTCTGTGTGTGTCCCTCCCTCGCTGTGTGTTTGCGTGTCCCTCCCTCGCTGTGAGTGTGCGCGTCCCTCTCCCTCGCTGTATGTGTATGTGTCCCTCCCTCGCTGTGTGTGTGCCCCCTTCCCTCGCTGTGTGTGTGTCCCCCTCCCTCGCTGTGTGTGTGTGTCCCCCTCCCTCGCTGTGTGTGTGTGTCCCTCCCTCGCTGTGTGTGTGCGTGTCCCTCGCTCGCTGTGAGTGTGCGCGTCCCCCTCCCTTGCTGTGTGTGTCTCCCCCTCCCTTGCTGTGTGTGTGTCCCCCTCCCTCGCTGTGTGTTTGCGTGTCCCTCCCTCGCTGTGTGTTTGCGTGTCCCTCCCTCGCTGTGTGTTTGCGCGTCCCACCCTCGCTGTGATTGTGACCCCTCCCTCGCTGTGTGTGTGTGTGTCCCCCTCCCTCGCTGTGTGTGTGTGTGTCCCCCTCCCTCGCTGTGTGTGTGTGTCCCCCTCCCTCGCTGTGTGTGTGTGACACCTCCCTCGCTGTGTTTGTGCGTGTCCCTCCCTGGCTGTATGTGTGTGTGTCCCCCTCCCTCACTATGTGTGTGCCACCCCTCCCTCGCTGTGCGTGTGTGTGTGTCCCTCCCTCGCTGTGTATGCGTGTCCCTCCCTCGCTGTGTCTGTGTGTCCATTCCCTCACTGTGTGTGTGTCCCCCTCCCTTGCTGTGTGTGTGTCCCCCTCCCTCGCTGTGTGTGTGCCCCCCTCCCTCGCTATGGGTGTGTGTGTGTCCCCTCACTCGCTGTGTGCGTGTCCCCGTCCCTCGTTGTGTGTGCATGTGTGTGTTTGTGTGTCCCTCTCTCGCTGTGTGTGCGTGTACCCCATCCTCGCTGTGTGTGTGTGTGTGTCCCCCTCCCTCGCTGTGTGTGCGGGTCCCTCCCTCGCTGTGTGTGACCCATCCCTCGCTGTATGTGTGTGTCCCTCCCTCACTGTGCGCGTGTCCCCCTCCCGCGCTGTGTGTGCGCGTGTCCCTCCCTCGCTGTGTGTGTGTCCCCCCTCCCTCGCTGTGTTTGTGTCCCCCCTCCCTCGCTGTGTGTGCGTGTCCATCCCTCGCTGTGTGTGTGCGTGTCCCTCCCTCACTGTGCGCTTGTGTGTCCATCCCTCACTGTGTGTGTGTCCCCCTCCCTCGCTGTGTGTGTGTCCCCCTCCCTCGCTGTGTGTGTGTCCCCCTCCCTCGCTGTGTGTGTGCCCCCCTCCCTCGCTGTGGGTGTGTGTGTCCCCCCTCACTCGCTGTGTGTGTGTCCCCCCTCCCTCGCTGTGTGCGTGTCCCCGTCCCTCGCTGTGTGTGTGTGTGTCCTTCCCTCACTGGTTGCGTGTCCCCCTCCCTTGCTGTGTGTGTGCGTGTGCCCCTCCCTCGCTGTGTGTGTGTCCCCCTCCCTCGCTGTGTGTGCGTCTCCGGCCCTCGCTGTGAGTGTGCGTGTCCCTCCCTCGCTGTTTGTGTGTTTGTCCCCCTCCTTCACTGTGTGCATGCCACACCTCCCTCGCTGTGTGTGAGTTCCCTCCCTCGTTGTGTGCGTGTGTTCTTCCCTCACTGGTTGCGTGTCCCCCTCCCTCGCTGTGTGTGTGCGTGTGCCCCCCACGCTGTGTGTGCGTGTCCCCCTCGCTGTGTGTGCGTGTCCCTCCCTCGCTGTGTGTGTCCCCCCTCCCTCGCTGTGTGTTTGCGTGTCCCTCCCTCGCTGTGAGTGTGTGCGTCCCTCTCCCTCGCTGTATGTGTGTGTGTCCCTCCCTCGATGTGTGTCTGTGTGTGTGTGTCCCTCCCTCGCTGTGTGTGTGCACCCTTCCCTCGCTGTGTGTGTGTCCCCCACCCGCGCTGTGCGTGTGCGTGTCCCTCCCTCGCTGTGTGTGTGCCTCCCCCTCCCTTGCTGAGTGTGTGTCCCCCTCCCTCACTGTGAGTGTGTCCCCCTCCCTCGCTGTGTGTGTGTGTGTGTCCCTCCCTTGCTGAGTGTGTTTCCCCCTCCCTCACTGTGAGTGTGTGTCCCCCTCCCTCGCTGTGTGTGTGTGTGTGTCCCTCCCTCGCTGTGTGCGTGTCCCCGTCCCTCGCTGTGTGTGCGTGTGTGTTTGTGTGTCCCTCTCTCGCTGTGTGTGAGTGTACCCCATCCTGTCTGTGTTTGTGTGTGCGTGTCCCTCCCTCGCTGTGTGTGCGCGTGGCACCCTTCCTCGCTCTGTGTGTGTGTGTTCCCCTCCGTCGCTGTGTGTGCAGGTCCCTCCCTCGCTGTGTGTGTGACCCATCCCTCGCTGTATGTGCGTGTCCCTCCCTCGCTATGTGTGCGTGTGTCCCTCCCTCACTGTGCGCGTGTCCCCCTCCCTCGCTGTGTGTGTCCCGCTCCCGCGCTGTGCGTGTGTGTGTCCGTCCCTCGCTGTGTGTGTGTGCCCCCTTCCCTCGCTGTGTGTGTGTGTCCCTCCCTCGCTGTGTGTTTGCGTGTCCCCCTCCCTCGCTGTGAGTGTGCGTGTCCCTCTCCCTCGCTCTATGTGTATGTGTCCCTCCCTCGCTGTGTGTGTCCCCCCTCCCTCACTGTGTGTGTGTGTGTCCCTCCCTCGCTGTGTCTGTGTGTCCATTCCCTCACTGTGTGCGTGTCCCCCTCCCTCGCTGTGTGTGTCCCCCTCCCTCGCTGTGTGTTTGCGCGTCCCTCCCTCGCTGTGAGTGTGCGCGTCCCACTCCCTCGCTGTATGTGTGTGTGTCCCTCCCTCGCTGTGTGTCTGTGTGTGTGTGTCCCTCCCTCGCTGTGTGTGTGCCCCCTTCCCTTGCTGTGTGTGTGTCCCCCTCCCTCTCTGAGTGTGTGCGTGTCCCTCCCTCGCTGTGAGTGTGCGCGTCCCTCTCCCTCGCTGTATGTTTGTGTGTCCCTCCCTCGCTGTGTGTGTGCCTCCCCCTCCCTTGCTGTGTGTGTGTCCCCCGCCCTCGCTGTGATTGTGCCCCCCTCCCTCGCTGTGAGTGTGTGTGTGTCCCTCCCTCGCTGTGTGTTTGCGTGTCCCTCCCTCGCTGTGAGTGTGCGCGACCCTCTCCCTCGCTGTATGTGTGTGTGTCCCTCCCTCGCTGTGCGTGCGTGTCACTCCCTCGCTGTGTGTGCGCGTGTCCACCTCGCTCACGGTGTGTGTGCCAACCCTCCCTCGCTGTGTGTGTGCGTGTCCCTCCCTCGCTGTGTGTGTGCGTGTCCCTCCCTCGCTGTGTGTGTGCCCCCTTCCCTCGCTGTGTATGTGTCCCCCACCCGCGCTGTGTGTGTGTGTCCCTCCGCATTGTGTGTGTGTGTGTCCCTCCCTCGCTGTGTTTGTGTGCGTGTCCATCCCTCGCTGTGTGTGTGCGTGTCGCTCCCTCACTGTGCGCTTGTGTGTCACCTCCCTCGCTGTGTGTGTGCGTGTCCCCCTCCCTCACTGTGTGTGTGCGTGTGCCCCTCCCTCGCTGTGTGTGTGTCCCCCTCCCTCGCTGTGTGTGCGTCTCCGGCCCTCGCTGTGAGTGTGCGTGTCCCTCCCTCGCTGTATGTGTGTTTGTCCCCCTCCCTCACTGTGTGCATGCCACACCTCCCTCGCTGTGTGTGTGTGTCCCTCCCTCGTTGTGTGTGTGCGTGTGCCCCCCACGCTGTGTGTGCATGTCCCTCCCTCGCTGGTTGCGTGTCCCCCTCCCTCGCTGTGTGTGTGCGCGTGTGCCCCCCACGCTGTGTGTGCGTGTCCCTCCCTCGCTGTGAGTGTGCGCGTCCCTCTCCCTCGCTGTATGTGTGTGTGTCCCTCCCTCGATGTGTGTCTCTGTGTGTGTGTGTCCCTCCCTCGCTGTGTGTGTGCCCCCTTCCCTCGCTGTGCGTGTGCGTGTCCCTCCCTCGCTGTGTGTGTGCCCCCTTCCCTCGCTGTGTGTGACCCCCTCCCTCGCTGTGAGTGTGCGTGTCCCTCTCCCTCGCTGTATGTTTGTGTGTCCCTCCCTCGCTGTGTGTGTGCCTCCCCCTCCCTTGCTGTGTGTGTGTCCCCCTCCCTCACTGTGAGTGTGTGTCCCCCTCCCTCGCTGTGATTGTGCCCCCCCTCCCTCGCTGTGAGTGTGTGTGTCCCCCCTCCCTCGCTATGTGTTTGCATGTCCCTCCCTCGCTGTGAGCATGCCCCAGCCCTCGCTGCATGTGTGTGTGTCCCTCCCTCGCTGTGTGTGTGTCTGCCCCTCCCTTGCTGTGTGTGTGTCCCCTCCCTCGCTGTGATTGTGCCCCCCTCCCTCGCTGTGGGTGTGTGTGTCCCTCTCTCGCTGTGTGTGCGTGTACCCCATCCTCGCTGTGTGTGTGCGTGTCCCCCTTCCTCGTTCTGTGTGTGTGTGTGTTCCCCTCCCTCGCTGTGTGTGCGGGTCCCTCCCTCGCTGTGTGTGTGACCCATCCCTCGCTGTATGTGTGTGTCCCTCCCTCACTGTGTGCTTGTCCCCATCCCTCGCTGTGTGTGTGACCCCTCCCTCGCTGTGTGTGTGCGTGTACCTCCCTGGCTGTATATGTGTGTCACCCTCCCTCAATGTGTGTGTGTGTGTCCCCCTCCCTCGCTGCGTGAGTGTCCCCTTCCTCGCTGTGTGTGTGCGTGTCCCTCCCCCGATGTGTGTGCGTGTCCCTCCCCCGATGTGTGTGCGTGTTCCCCTCCCTCGCTGTGTGTGCGGGTCCCTCCCTCGCTGTGTGTGTGACCCATCCCTCGCTGTATGTGTGTGTCCCTCCCTCACTGTGTGCTTGTCCCCATCCCTCGCTGTGTGTGTGACCCCTCCCTCGCTGTGTGTGTGCGTGTACCTCCCTGGCTGTATATGTGTGTCACCCTCCCTCAATGTGTGTGTGTGTGTCCCCCTCCCTCGCTGCGTGAGTGTCCCCTTCCTCGCTGTGTGTGTGCGTGTCCCTCCCCCGATGTGTGTGCGTGTCCCTCCCCCGATGTGTGTGCGTGTCCCCCTCCCTCGCTGTGTGTGTGCGTGTCCCTCCCTCGCTGTGTGTGTGCGTGTCCCTCCCCCGATGTGTGTGCGTGTCCCTCCCCCGATGTGTGTGCGTGTCCCCCTCCCTCGCTGTGTGTGTGCGTGTCCCTCCCTCGCTGTGTGTGTGTCCCCCACCCGCGCTGTGTGTGTGTGTCCCTTCGCATTGGCTGTGTGTATGTCCCCCTCCCTCGCTGCGTGTGTGTCCCTCCCTCGCTGTGTTTGTGTGCGTGTCCATCCCTCGCTGTGTGTGTGCGTGTCGCTCCCTCACTGTGCGCTTGTGTGTCACCTCCCTCGCTGTGTGTGTGCGTGTCCCTCCCTCGCGGTGTGTGCGCGTGTCCCCCTCCCTCACTGTGTGTGTGTGTGTCCCCCTCCCTCACTGTGTGTGTGTGTGTCCCCCTCCCTCGCTGTGTGTGTGTCCCCCTCCCTCGCTGTGTGTGCGTCTCCGGCCCTCGCTGTGAGTGTGCGTGTCCCTCCCTCGCTGTATGTGTGTTTGTCCCCCTCCCTCACTGTGTGCATGCCACACCTCCCTCGCTGTGTGTGTGTGTGTGTGCGTGTGCCCCCCACGCTGTGTGTGCGTGTCCCCCTTGCTGTGTGTGCATGTCCCTCCCTCGCTGGTTGCGTGTCCCCCTCCCTCGCTGTGTGTGTGCGTGTGCCCCCCACGCTGTGTGTGCGTGTCCCTACCTCGCTGTGTGTGTCCCCCCTCCCGCGCTGTGCGTGTGCGTGTCCCTCCCTCGCTGTGTGTGTGCCCCCTTCCCTCGCTGTGTGCCTCCCCCTCCCTCGCTGTGAGTGTGCGCGTCCCTCTCCCTCGCTGTATGTTTGTGTGTCCCTCCCTCGCTGTGTGTGTGCCTCCCCCTCCCTTGCTGTGTGTGTGTCCCCCTCCCTCGCTGTGATTGTGCCCCCTCTCCCTCGCTGTGAGTGTGTGTGTCCCCCCTCCCTCGCTGTGTGTTTGCGTGTCCCTCCCTCGCTGTGAGCGTGTCCCATCCCTCGCTGTATGTGTGTGTGTCCCTCCCTCGATGTGTGTGTGTGTGTCCCTCCCTCGCTGTGTGTGTGCCCCCTTCCCTCGCTGTGTGTGTGTCCCCCACCCGCGCTGTGCGTGTGCGTGTCCCTCCCTCGCTGTGTGTGTGCCCCCTTCCCTCGCTGTGTGTGACCCCCTCCCTCGCTGTGAGTGTGCGCGTCCCTCTCCCTCGCTGTATGTTTGTGTGTCCCTCCCTCGCTGTGTGTGTGCCTCCCCCTCCCTCGCTGTGAGTGTGTCCCCCTCCCTCACTGTGAGTGTGTCCCCCTCCCTCGCTGTGAGTGTGTCCCCCTCCCTCGCTGTGATTGTGCCCCCCCTCCCTCGCTGTGAGTGTGTGTGTCCCCCCTCCCTCGCTGTGTGTTTGCGTGTCCCTCCCTCGCTGTGAGCGTGTCCCATCCCTCGCTGTATGTGTGTGTGTCCCTCCCTCGCTGTGTGTGTGTCTCCCCCTCCCTTGCTGTGTGTGTGTGTCCCCTCCCTCGCTGTGATTGTGCCCCCCTCCCTCGCTGTGGGTGTGTGTGTCCCCCTCCCTCGCGTGTGTGTGTCCCCCTCCCTCGCTGTGTGTGTGTGCGTCCCTCCCTCGCTGTGTGTGTGTGTCCCTCCCTCGCTGTGTGTGTGTGTCCCCCCTCACTCGCTGTGTGCGTGTGTGTCCCTCCCTCGCTGTGTGCGTGTCCCCGTCCCTCGCTGTGTGTGCGTGTGTGTTTGTGTGTCCCTCTCTCGCTGTGTGTGCGTGTACCCCATCCTCGCTGTGTGTGTGCGTGTCCCCCTTCCTCGTTCTGTGTGTGTGTGTGTGTTCCCCTCCCTCGCTGTGTGTGCGGGTCCCTCCCTCGCTGTGTGTGTGACCCATCCCTCGCTGTATGTGTGTGTCCCTCCCTCACTGTGTGTGTGCGTGTACCTCCCTGGCTGTATGTGTGTGTCACCCTCCCTCAATGTGTGTGTGTGTCCCCCTCCCTCGCTGCGTGAGTGTCCCCTTCCTCGCTGTGTGTGTGCGTGTCCCCCTCCCTCGCTGTGTGTGTGACCCCTCCCTCGCTATGTGTGTGCGTGTCCCTCCCTCGCTGTATGTGTGTGTGTCCCCCTCCCTCACTGTGTGTGTGTGTCACCCCTCCCTCACTGTGTGTGTGTGTGTGTCCCACTCCCTCGATGTGTGCGTCCCCCTCTCTCGCTGTGTGTGAGTGTACCCCATCCTCGCTGTGTGTATGCGTGTCCCTCCCTCGCTGTGTGTGCGCGTGTCCCCCTTCCTCGCTGTGTGTGTGACCCATCCCTCGCTGTATGTGCGTGTCCCCCTTCCTCGCTGTGTGTGTGACCCATCCCTCGCTGTATGTGCGTGTCCCTCCCTCGCTATGTGTGCGTGTGTCCCTCCCTCACTGTGCGCGTGTCCCCCTCCCTCGCTGTGTGTGTCCAGCTCCCGCGCTGTGCGTGTGTGTGCCCCCTTCCCTCGCTGTGTGTGTGTCCCCCTCCCTCGCTGTGTGTGTGTGTGTCCCTCCCTCGCTGTGTGTTTGCGTGTCCCCCTCCCTCGCTGTGAGTGTGCGTGTCCCTCTCCCTCGCTGTATGTGTATGTGTCCCTCCCTCGCTGTGTGTGTGCCCCCTCCCTAGCTGTACGTGTGTGTCCCCCTCCCTCGCTGTGTGTGTGTGTGTCCCCCTCCCTCGCTGTGTGTGTGTATGTCCCCCTCCCTCGCTGCGTGCGTGAATCCTCCCTCGCTGTGTGTGCGTGTCCCTCCCTCGCTGTGTCTATGAGTCCTTCCCTCAGTGTTTGTGTATGTGTCCCTCCCTCACTATGTGCGTGTCCCCCTCCCTCGCAGTGTGTGTGACCCCTCCCTCGCTGTGGTATGTGTGTGTTTGTCCCTCCCTCGCTGTGTGTGCGCGTCCATTCCCTCACTGTGTGCGTGTCCCCCACCCTCACAGTGTGTGTGTCCCCCTCCCTCGCTGTGGTATGTGTGTGTCCCCCCTCCCTCGCTGTGGTATGTGTGTGTCCCCCCTCACTCGCTGTGTGTGTGTGTGTCCCTCCCTCGCTGTGTGTGTGACCCCTCCCTCTCTGTGAGTGTGTGTCCCCCTCCCTCGCTGTGTGTGTGCGTGTCCCTCCCTCGCTGTGTGTGTGTCCCCCTCCCTCGCTGTGTGTGTGACCCCTCCCTCGCTGTGTGTGTGCGTGTCCCTCCCTCGCTGTATGTGTGTGTGTCCCACTCCCTCGCTGTGTGTGTCCCCCTCCCTCGATGTGTGCATCCCCCTCTCTCGATGTGTGTGCATGTACACCATCCACGCTGTGTGTGTGCGTGTCCCCCTCCCTCGCTGTGTGTGTGTGTGTTACCCTCCGTCGCTGTGTGTGCGGGTCCCTCCCTCGCTGTGTGTGTGACCCATCCCTCGCTGTATGTGCGTGTCCCTCCCTCGCTATGTGTGCGTGTGTCCCTCCCTCACTGTGCGCGTGTCCCCCTCCCTCGCTGTGTGTGTCCCGCTCCTGCGCTGTGCGTGTGTCCGTCCCTCGCTGTGTGTGTGCCCCCTTCCCTCGCTCTGTGTGTGTCCCCCTCCCGCACTGTGTGTGCGCGTGTCCCTCCCTCGCTGTGAGTGTGCGCGTCCCTCTCCCTCGCTGTATGTGTATGTGTCTCTCCCTCGCTGTATGTGTGCCCCCTTCCCTCGCTGTGTGTGTGTCCCCCTCCCTCGCTGTGTGTGTGTCCCCCCCTCCCTCGCTGTGTGTTTGCATGTCCCCCTCCCTCGCTGTGAGTGTGCGCGTCCCTCTCCCTCGCTGTATGTGTGTGTGTGTCCCACCCTCGCTGTGATTGTGACGCCTCCCTGGCTGTACGTGTGTGTGTCCCCCTCCCTCACTGTGTGTGTGTGTGTGTCCCCCTCCCTCGCTGTGTGTGCGTGTCCCCCTCCCTCGCTGTGTGTGTGTGACCCCTCCCTCGCTGTGTTTGTGCGTGTCCCTCCCTGTCTGTATGTGTGTGTGTCCCCCTCCCTCACTATGTGTGTGCCACCCCTCCCTTGCTGTGTGTGTGTCCCTCTCCCTCGCTGTGTGTGTGCCCCCCTCCCTCACTATGGGTGTGTGTGTGTCCCCTCACTCGCTGTGTGTGTGTCCCTCCCTCGCTGTGTGCGTGTCCCCGTCCCTCGTTGTGTGTGCATGTGTGTGTTTATGTGTCCCTCTCTCGCTGTGTGTGCGTGTACCCCATCCTCGCTGTGTGTGTGTGTGTTCCCCTCCCTCGCTGTGTGTGCGGGTCCCTCCCTCGCTGTGTGTGTGACCCATCCCTCGCTGTATGTGTATGTCCCTCCCTCACTGTGCGCGTGTCCCCCTCCCGCGCTGTGTGTGTGCGTGTCCCTCCCGCGCTGTGTGTGTGTGTCCCTCCCGCATTGTGTGGGTATATGACCCCCTCCCTCGCTGTGTGTGTCCCCCCTCCCTCGCTCTGTTTGTGTCCCCCCTCCCTCGCTGTGTGTGCGTGTCCATCCCTCACTGTGTGTGTGCGTGTCCCTCCCTCACTGTGTGCTTGTGTGTCCATTCCCTCACTGTGTGCGTGTCCCCCTCCCTCGCTGTGTGCGTGTCCCCCTCCCTCGCTGTGTGCGTGTCCCCCTCCCTCGCTGTGTGCGTGTCCCGCTCCCTCGCTGTGTGTGTGTCCCCCTCCCTCGCTGTGTGTGTGCCCCTCCCTCGCTGTGTGCGTGTCCCCGTCCCTTGCTGTGCGTGTGTGCGTGTGTGTGTGTGTGTGTGTGTGTCCCTCCCTCGTTGTGTGCGTGTGTCCTTCCCTCACTGATTGCGTGTCCCCCTCCCTCGCTGTGTGTGTGCGTGTGCCCCCCATGCTGTGTGTGCCTGTCCCCCTCGCTGTGTGTGTGTGTCCCTCCCTCGCTGTGAGTGTGCGCGTCCCTCTCCCTCGCTGTTCGTGTGTGTGTCCCTCCCTCGCTGTGTGTGTGCCCCCTTCCCTCGCTGTGTGTGTGTCCCCCACCCGCGCTGTGCGTGTGCGTGTCCCTCCCTCGCTGTGTGTGTGCCCCCTTCCCTCGCTGTGTGTGTGCCCCCTTCCCTCGCTGTGTGTGACCCCCTCCCTCGCTGTGAGTGTGCGCGTCCCTCTCCCTCGCTGTATGTTTGTGTGTCCCTCCCTCGCTGTGTGTGTGCCTCCCCCTCCCTCGCTGTGTGTGTGTCCCCCTCCCTCACTGTGAGTGTGTGTCCCCCTCCCTCGCTGTGATTGTGCCCCCCCTCCCTCGCTGTGAGTGTGTGTGTCCCCCCTCCCTCGCTGTGTGTTTGCGTGTCCCTCCCTCGCTGTGAGCGTGTCCCATCCCGCGCTGTGTGTGTGTGTGTCCCTCCCTCGCTGTGTGTGTGTCGCCCCCTCCCTCGCTGTGTGTGTGTCCCCCTCCCTCGCTGTGATTGTGTCCCCCTCCCTCGCTGTGTGTGTGTCCCCCTCCCTCGCGTGTGTGTGTCCCCCTCCCTCGCTGTGTGTGTGTGTGTGTGTGTGTGTGTGTGTGTGTGTCCCTCCCTCGCTGTGTGTGTGTCCCTCCCTCGCTGTGTGTGGGTGTGTCCGCCCTCACTCGCTGTGTGTGTGTGTGTCCCTCCCTCGCTGTGTGCGTGTCCCCGTCCCTCGCTGTGTGTGCGTGTGTGTGTGTGACCCATCCCTCGCTGTATGTGTGTGTCCCTCCCTCACTGTGGGCTTGTCCCCCTCCCTCGCTGTGTGTGTGACCCCTCCCTCGCTGTGTGTGTGCGTGTCCCTCCCTGGCTGTATGTGTGTGTCCCCCTCCCTCAATGTGTGTGTGTGTGTCCCCCTCCCTCGCTGCGTGAGTGTCCCCTTCCTCGCTGTGTGTGTGCGTGTCCCTCCCCCGATGTGTGTGCGTGTCCCCTCCCTCGCTGTGTGTGTGCGTGTCCCTCCCTTGCTGTATGTGTGTGTGTCCCCCTCCCTCACTGTGTATGTGCCACCCCTCCCTCACTGTGTGTGTGTGTGTCCCACTCCCTCGCTGTGTGTGTGCCCCTCCCTCGATGTGTGCGTCCCCCTCTCTCGCTGTGTGTGCATATACACCTTCCACGCTGTGTGTGTGCGTGTCCCTCCCTCGCTGTGTGTGCGCGTGTCCCCCTTCCTCGCTCTGTGTGTGTGTGTTCCCCTCCGTCGCTGTGTGTGCGGGTCCCTCCCTCGCTGTGTGTGTGACCCATCCCTCGCTGTATGTGCGTGTCCCTCCCTCGCTATGTGTGCGTGTGTCCCTCCCTCACTGTGCGCGTGTCCCGCTCCCTCGCTGTGTGTGTGTCCCCCTCCCTCGCTGTGTGTGTGCCCCTCCCTCGCTGTGTGCGTGTCCCCGTCCCTTGCTGTGCGTGTGTGTGTGTGTGTGTGTGTGTGTGTCCCTCCCTCGTTGTGTGCGTGTGTCCTTCCCTCACTGATTGCGTGTCCCCCTCCCTCGCTGTGTGTGTGCGTGTGCCCCCCATGCTGTGTGTGCCTGTCCCCCTCGCTGTGTGTGCGTGTCCCTCCCTCGCTGTGAGTGTGCGCGTCCCTCTCCCTCGCTGTACGTGTGTGTGTCCCTCCCTCGCTGTGTGTGTGCCCCCTTCCCTCGCTGTGTGTGTGTCCCCCACCCGCGCTATGCGTGTGCGTGTCCCTCCCTCGCTGTGTGTGTGCCCCCTTCCCTCGCTGTGTGTGTGCCCCCTTCCCTCGCTGTGTGTGACCCCCTCCCTCGCTGTGAGTGTGCGCGTCCCTCTCCCTCGCTGTATGTTTGTGTGTCCCTCCCTTGCTGTGTGTGTGCCTCCCCCTCCCTTGCTGTGTGTGTGTCCCCCTCCCTCGCTGTGATTGTGCCCCCCCCCTCCCTCGCTGTGAGTGTGTGTGTCCCCCCTCCCTCGCTGTGTGTTTGCGTGTCCCTCCCTCGCTGTGAGCGTGTCCCATCCCTCGCTGTATGTGTGTGTGTCCCTCCCTCGCTGTGTGTGTGTCGCCCCCTCCCTTGCTGTGTGTGTGTCCCCCTCCCTCACTGTGTGTGTGTGTGTGTGTGTGTGTGTGTGTGTGTGTCCCCCTCCCTCGCTGTGATTGTGTCCCCCTCCCTCGCGTGTGTGTGTCCCCCTCCCTCGCTGTGTGTGTGTGTGTGTGTGTGTGTGTGTCCCTCCCTCGCTGTGTGTGTGTCCCTCCCTCGCTGTGGGTGTATGTGTCCGCCCTCACTCGCTGTGTGTGTGTCCCTCCCTCGCTGTGGGTGTATGTGTCCGCCCTCACTCGCTGTGTGTGTGTCCCTCCCTCGCTGTGTGCGTGTCCCCGTCCCTCGCTGTGTGTGCGTGTGTGTGTGTGACCCATCCCTCGCTGTATGTGTGTGTCCTTCCCTCACTGTGGGCTTGTCCCCCTCCCTCGCTGTGTGTGTGACCCCTCCCTCGCTGTGTCTGTGCGTGTACCTCCCTGGCTGTATATGTGTGTCCCCCTCCCTCAATGTGTGTGTGTGTGTCCCCCTCCCTCGCTGCGTGAGTGTCCCCTTCCTCGCTGTGTGTGTGCGTGTCCCTCCCCCGATGTGTGTGCGTGTCCCTCCCTGGCTGTGTGCGTGTCCCCTCCCTCGCTGTGTGTGTGCGTGTCCCTCCCTTGCTGTATGTGTGTGTGTCCCCCTCCCTCGCTGTGTATGTGCCACCCCTCCCTCACTGTGTGTGTGTGTGTCCCACTCCCTCGCTGTGTGTGTTCCCCTCCCTCGATGTGTGCGTCCCCCTCTCTCGCTGTGTGTGCATATACACCTTCCACGCTGTGTGTGTGCGTGTCCCTCCCTCGCTGTATGTGTGTGTGTCCCCCTCCCTCACTGTGTGTGTGTGTCACCCCTCCCTCACTGTGTGTGTGTGTGTGTCCCACTCCCTCGATGTGTGCGTCCCCCTCTCTCGCTGTGTGTGAGTGTACCCCATCCTCGCTGTGTGTATGCGTGTCCCTCCCTCGCTGTGTGTGCGCGTGTCCCCCTCCTCGCTGTGTGTGTGACCCATCCCTCGCTGTATGTGCGTGTCCCCCTTCCTCGCTGTGTGTGTGACCCATCCCTCGCTGTATGTGCGTGTCCCTCCCTCGCTATGTGTGCGTGTGTCCCTCCCTCACTGTGCGCGTGTCCCCCTCCCTCGCTGTGTGTGTCCAGCTCCCGCGCTGTGCGTGTGTGTGCCCCCTTCCCTCGCTGTGTGTGTGTCCCCCTCCCTCGCTGTGTGTGTGTGTGTCCCTTCCTCGCTGTGTGTTTGCGTGTCCCCCTCCCTCGCTGTGTGTGTGCGTGTCCCTCTCCCTCGCTGTATGTGTATGTGTCCCTCCCTCGCTGTGTGTGTGCCCCCTCCCTAGCTGTACGTGTGTGTCCCCCCTCCCTCGCTGTGTGTGTGTGTGTCCCCCTCCCTCGCTGTGTGTGTGTATGTCCCCCTCCCTCGCTGCGTGCGTGAATCCTCCCTCGCTGTGTGTGCGTGTCCCTCCCTCGCTGTGTCTATGAGTCCTTCCCTCAGTGTTTGTGAATGTGTCCCTCCCTCACTATGTGCGTGTCCCCCTCCTCGCAGTGTGTGTGACCCCTCCCTCGCTGTGGTATGTGTGTGTTTGTCCCTCCCTCGCTGTGTGTGCGCGTCCATTCCCTCACTGTGTGCGTGTCCCCCACCCTCACTGTGTGTGTGTCCCCCTCCCTCGCTGTGGTATGTGTGTGTCCCCCCTCCCTCGCTGTGGTATGTGTGTGTCCCCCCTCACTCGCTGTGTGTGTGTGTGTCCCTCCCTCGCTGTGTGTGTGACCCCTCCCTCTCTGTGAGTGTGTGTCCCCCTCCCTCGCTGTGTGTTTGCGTGTCCCTCCCTCGCTGTGTGCGTGTCCCCCTCCCTCGCTGTGTGTGTGACCCCTCCCTCGCTGTGTGTGTGCGTGTCCCTCCTCGCTGTATGTGTGTGTGTCCCACTCCCTCGCTGTGTGTGTCCCCCTCCCTCGATGTGTGCATCCCCCTCTCTCGATGTGTGTGCATGTACACCATCCACGCTGTGTGTGTGCGTGTCCCCCTTCCTCGCTCTGTGTGTGTGTGTTACCCTCCGTCGCTGTGTGTGCGGGTCCCTCCCTCGCTGTGTGTGTGACCCATCCCTCGCTGTATGTGCGTGTCCCTCCCTCGCTATGTGTGCGTGTGTCCCTCCCTCACTGTGCGCGTGTCCCCCTCCCTCGCTGTGTGTGTCCCGCTCCTGCGCTGTGCGTGTGTCCGTCCCTCGCTGTGTGTGTGCCCCCTTCCCTCGCTCTGTGTGTGTCCCCCTCCCTCGCTGTGTGTTTGCGTGTCCCTCCCTCGCTGTGAGCGTGTCCCATCCCTCGCTGTATGTGTGTGTGTCCCTCCCTCGCTGTGTGTGTGTCGCCCCCTCCCTTGCTGTGTGTGTGTCCCCCTCCCTCGCTGTGATTGTGTCCCCCTCCCTCGCTGTGATTGTGTCCCCCTCCCTCGCGTGTGTGTGTCCCCCTCCCTCGCTGTGTGTGTGTGTGTGTGTGTGTGTGTGTGTGTGTGTCCCTCCCTCGCTGTGTGTGTGTCCCTCCCTCGCTGTGGGTGTATGTGTCCGCCCTCACTCGCTGTGTGTGTGTGTGTCCCTCCCTCGCTGTGTGCGTGTCCCCGTCCCTCGCTGTGTGTGCGTGTGTGTGTGTGACCCATCCCTCGCTGTATGTGTGTGTCCCTCCCTCACTGTGGGCTTGTCCCCCTCCCTCGCTGTGTGTGTGACCCCTCCCTCGCTGTGTGTGTGCGTGTACCTCCCTGGCTGTATATGTGTGTCCCCCTCCCTCAATGTGTGTGTGTGTGTCCCCCTCCCTCGCTGCGTGAGTGTCCCCTTCCTCGCTGTGTGTGTGCGTGTCCCTCCCCCGATGTGTGTGCGTGTCCCCTCCCTCGCTGTGTGTTTGTCCCCCTCCCTTGCTGTATGTGTGTGTGTCCCCCTCCCTCACTGTGTATGTGCCACCCCTCCCTCACTGTGTGTGTGTGTGTCCCACTCCCTCGCTGTGTGTGTTCCCCTCCCTCGATGTGTGCGTCCCCCTCTCTCGCTGTGTGTGCATATACACCTTCCACGCTGTGTGTGTGCGTGTCCCTCCCTCGCTGTGTGTGCGCGTGTCCCCCTTCCTCGCTCTGTGTGTGTGTGTTCCCCTCCGTCGCTGTGTGTGCGGGTCCCTCCCTCGCTGTGTGTGTGACCCATCCCTCGCTGTATGTGCGTGTCCCTCCCTCGCTATGTGTGCGTGTGTCCCTCCCTCACTGTGCGCGTGTCCCGCTCCCTCGCTGTGTGTGTGTCCCCCTCCCTCGCTGTGTGTGTGCCCCTCCCTCGCTGTGTGCGTGTCCCCGTCCCTTGCTGTGCGTGTGTGTGTGTGTGTGTGTGTGTGTGTCCCTCCCTCGGTGTGTGCGTGTGTCCTTCCCTCACTGATTGCGTGTCCCCCCCCTCGCTGTGTGTGTGCGTGTGCCCCCATGCTGTGTGTGCCTGTCCCCCTCGCTGTGTGTGCGTGTCCCTCCCTCGCTGTGAGTGTGCGCGTCCCTCTCCCTCGCTGTACGTGTGTGTGTCCCTCCCTCGCTGTGTGTGTGCCCCCTTCCCTCGCTGTGTGTGTGTCCCCACCCGCGCTATGCGTGTGCGTGTCCCTCCCTCGCTGTGTGTGTGCCCCCTTCCCTCGCTGTGTGTGTGCCCCCTTCCCTCGCTGTGTGTGACCCCCTCCCTCGCTGTGAGTGTGCGCGTCCCTCTCCCTCGCTGTATGTTTGTGTGTCCCTCCCTTGCTGTGTGTGTGCCTCCCCCTCCCTTGCTGTGTGTGTGTCCCCCTCCCTCGCTGTGATTGTGCCCCCCCCTCCCTCGCTGTGAGTGTGTGTGTCCCCCCTCCCTCGCTGTGTGTTTGCGTGTCCCTCCCTCGCTGTGAGCGTGTCCCATCCCTCGCTGTATGTGTGTGTGTCCCTCCCTCGCTGTGTGTGTGTCGCCCCCTCCCTCGCTGTGTGTGTGTCCCCCTCCCTCACTGTGTGTGTGTGTGTGTGTGTGTGTGTGTGTGTGTGTCCCCCCTCCCTCGCTGTGTGTGTCCCCCTCCCTCGCGTGTGTGTGTCCCCCTCCCTCGCTGTGTGTGTGTGTGTGTGTGTGTGTGTGTCCCTCCCTCGCTGTGTGTGTGTCCCTCCCTCGCTGTGGGTGTATGTGTCCGCCCTCACTCGCTGTGTGTGTGTCCCTCCCTCGCTGTGGGTGTATGTGTCCGCCCTCACTCGCTGTGTGTGTGTCCCTCCCTCGCTGTGTGCGTGTCCCCGTCCCTCGCTGTGTGTGCGTGTGTGTGTGTGACCCATCCCTCGCTGTATGTGTGTGTCCTTCCCTCACTGTGGGCTTGTCCCCCTCCCTCGCTGTGTGTGTGACCCCTCCCTCGCTGTGTCTGTGCGTGTACCTCCCTGGCTGTATATGTGTGTCCCCCTCCCTCAATGTGTGTGTGTGTGTCCCCCTCCCTCGCTGCGTGAGTGTCCCCTTCCTCGCTGTGTGTGTGCGTGTCCCTCCCCCGATGTGTGTGCGTGTCCCTCCCTGGCTGTGTGCGTGTCCCCTCCCTCGCTGTGTGTGTGCGTGTCCCTCCCTTGCTGTATGTGTGTGTGTCCCCCTCCCTCACTGTGTATGTGCCACCCCTCCCTCACTGTGTGTGTGTGTGTCCCACTCCCTCGCTGTGTGTGTTCCCCTCCCTCGATGTGTGCGTCCCCCTCTCTCGCTGTGTGTGCATATACACCTTCCACGCTGTGTGTGTGCGTGTCCCTCCCTCGCTGTATGTGTGTGTGTCCCCCTCCCTCACTGTGTGTGTGTGTCACCCCTCCCTCACTGTG
Organism: Hemiscyllium ocellatum; assembly: GCF_020745735.1. Classification (NCBI taxonomy): domain Eukaryota; kingdom Metazoa; phylum Chordata; class Chondrichthyes; order Orectolobiformes; family Hemiscylliidae; genus Hemiscyllium; species Hemiscyllium ocellatum. The sequence continues at coordinate 18,887 of NW_026869077.1, read as the reverse complement.
TGTGTGTGTGTGTCCCACTCCCTCGATGTGTGCGTCCCCCTCTCTCGCTGTGTGTGAGTGTACCCCATCCTCGCTGTGTGTATGCGTGTCCCTCCCTCGCTGTGTGTGCGCGTGTCCCCCTTCCTCGCTGTGTGTGTGACCCATCCCTCGCTGTATGTGCGTGTCCCCCTTCCTCGCTGTGTGTGTGACCCATCCCTCGCTGTATGTGCGTGTCCCTCCCTCGCTATGTGTGCGTGTGTCCCTCCCTCACTGTGCGCGTGTCCCCCTCCCTCGCTGTGTGTGTCCCGCTCCCGCGCTGTGCGTGTGTGTGCCCCCTTCCCTCGCTGTGTGTGTGTCCCCCTCCCTCGCTGTGTGTGTGTGTGTCCCTTCCTCGCTGTGTGTTTGCGTGTCCCCCTCCCTCGCTGTGAGTGTGCGTGTCCCTCTCCCTCGCTGTATGTGTATGTGTCCCTCCCTCGCTGTGTGTGTGCCCCCTCCCTAGCTGTACGTGTGTGTCCCCCCTCCCTCGCTGTGTGTGTGTGTGTCCCCCTCCCTCGCTGTGTGTGTGTATGTCCCCCTCCCTCGCTGCGTGCGTGAATCCTCCCTCGCTGTGTGTGCGTGTCCCTCCCTCGCTGTGTCTATGAGTCCTTCCCTCAGTGTTTGTGAATGTGTCCCTCCCTCACTATGTGCGTGTCCCCCTCCCTCGCAGTGTGTGTGACCCCTCCCTCGCTGTGGTATGTGTGTGTTTGTCCCTCCCTCGCTGTGTGTGCGCGTCCATTCCCTCACTGTGTGCGTGTCCCCCACCCTCACTGTGTGTGTGTCCCCCTCCCTCGCTGTGGTATGTGTGTGTCCCCCCTCCCTCGCTGTGGTATGTGTGTGTCCCCCCTCACTCGCTGTGTGTGTGTGTGTCCCTCCCTCGCTGTGTGTGTGACCCCTCCCTCTCTGTGTGTGTGTGTCCCCCTCCCTCGCTGTGTGTTTGCGTGTCCCTCCCTCGCTGTGTGCGTGTCCCCCTCCCTCGCTGTGTGTGTGACCCCTCCCTCGCTGTGTGTGTGCGTGTCCCTCCCTCGCTGTATGTGTGTGTGTCCCACTCCCTCGCTGTGTGTGTCCCCCTCCCTCGATGTGTGCATCCCCCTCTCTCGATGTGTGTGCATGTACACCATCCACGCTGTGTGTGTGCGTGTCCCCCTTCCTCGCTCTGTGTGTGTGTGTTACCCTCCGTCGCTGTGTGTGCGGGTCCCTCCCTCGCTGTGTGTGTGACCCATCCCTCGCTGTATGTGCGTGTCCCTCCCTCGCTATGTGTGCGTGTGTCCCTCCCTCACTGTGCGCGTGTCCCCCTCCCTCGCTGTGTGTGTCCCGCTCCTGCGCTGTGCGTGTGTCCGTCCCTCGCTGTGTGTGTGCCCCCTTCCCTCGCTCTGTGTGTGTCCCCCTCCCTCACTGTGTGTGCGCGTGTCCCTCCCTCGCTGTGAGTGTGCGCGTCCCTCTCCCTCGCTGTATGTGTATGTGTCTCTCCCTCGCTGTATGTGTGCCCCCTTCCCTCGCTGTGTGTGTGTCCCCCTCCCTCGCTGTGTGTGTGTCCCCCCCTCCCTCGCTGTGTGTTTGCATGTCCCCCTCCCTCGCTGTGAGTGTGCGCGTCCCTCTCCCTCGCTGTATGTGTGTGTGTGTCCCACCCTCGCTGTGATTGTGACGCCTCCCTGGCTGTACGTGTGTGTGTCCCCCTCCCTCACTGTGTGTGTGTGTGTGTCCCCCTCCCTCGCTGTGTGTGCGTGTCCCCCTCCCTCGCTGTGTGTGTGTGACCCCTCCCTCGCTGTGTTTGTGCGTGTCCCTCCCTGTCTGTATGTGTGTGTGTCCCCCTCCCTCACTATGTGTGTGCCACCCCTCCCTTGCTGTGTGTGTGTCCCTCTCCCTCGCTGTGTGTGTGCCCCCCTCCCTCACTATGGGTGTGTGTGTGTCCCCTCACTCGCTGTGTGTGTGTCCCTCCCTCGCTGTGTGCGTGTCCCCGTCCCTCGTTGTGTGTGCATGTGTGTGTTTATGTGTCCCTCTCTCGCTGTGTGTGCGTGTACCCCATCCTCGCTGTGTGTGTGTGTGTTCCCCTCCCTCGCTGTGTGTGCGGGTCCCTCCCTCGCTGTGTGTGTGACCCATCCCTCGCTGTATGTGTATGTCCCTCCCTCACTGTGCGCGTGTCCCCCTCCCGCGCTGTGTGTGTGCGTGTCCCTCCCGCATTGTGTGGGTATATGACCCCCTCCCTCGCTGTGTGTGTCCCCCCTCCCTCGCTCTGTTTGTGTCCCCCCTCCCTCGCTGTGTGTGCGTGTCCATCCCTCACTGTGTGTGTGCGTGTCCCTCCCTCACTGTGTGCTTGTGTGTCCATTCCCTCACTGTGTGCGTGTCCCCCTCCCTCGCTGTGTGCGTGTCCCCCTCCCTCGCTGTGTGCGTGTCCCCCTCCCTCGCTGTGTGCGTGTCCCCCTCCCTCGCTGTGTGTGTGTCCCGCTCCCTCGCTGTGTGTGTGTCCCCCTCCCTCGCTGTGTGTGTGCCCCTCCCTCGCTGTGTGCGTGTCCCCGTCCCTTGCTGTGCGTGTGTGTGTGTGTGTGTGTGTGTGTGTCCCTCCCTCGTTGTGTGCGTGTGTCCTTCCCTCACTGATTGCGTGTCCCCCTCCCTCGCTGTGTGTGTGCGTGTGCCCCCCATGCTGTGTGTGCCTGTCCCCCTCGCTGTGTGTGCGTGTCCCTCCCTCGCTGTGAGTGTGCGCGTCCCTCTCCCTCGCTGTACGTGTGTGTGTCCCTCCCTCGCTGTGTGTGTGCCCCCTTCCCTCGCTGTGTGTGTGTCCCCCACCCGCGCTGTGCGTGTGCGTGTCCCTCCCTCGCTGTGTGTGTGCCCCCTTCCCTCGCTGTGTGTGTGCCCCCTTCCCTCGCTGTGTGTGACCCCCTCCCTCGCTGTGAGTGTGCGCGTCCCTCTCCCTCGCTGTATGTTTGTGTGTCCCTCCCTCGCTGTGTGTGTGCCTCCCCCTCCCTTGCTGTGTGTGTGTCCCCCTCCCTCACTGTGAGTGTGTGTCCCCCTCCCTCGCTGTGATTGTGCCCCCCCTCCCTCGCTGTGAGTGTGTGTGTCCCCCTCCCTCGCTGTGTGTTTGCGTGTCCCTCCCTCGCTGTGAGCGTGTCCCATCCCTCGCTGTATGTGTGTGTGTCCCTCCCTCGCTGTGTGTGTGTCGCCCCCTCCCTCGCTGTGTGTGTGTCCCCCTCCCTCGCTGTGATTGTGTCCCCCTCCCTCGCTGTGTTTGTGTCCCCCTCCCTCGCGTGTGTGTGTCCCCCTCCCTCGCTGTGTGTGTGTGTGTGTGTGTGTGTGTGTGTGTGTGTCCCTCCCTCGCTGTGTGTGTGTCCCTCCCTCGCTGTGGGTGTATGTGTCCGCCCTCACTCGCTGTGTGTGTGTGTGTCCCTCCCTCGCTGTGTGCGTGTCCCCGTCCCTCGCTGTGTGTGCGTGTGTGTGTGTGACCCATCCCTCGCTGTATGTGTGTGTCCCTCCCTCACTGTGGGCTTGTCCCCCTCCCTCGCTGTGTGTGTGACCCCTCCCTCGCTGTGTGTGTGCGTGTACCTCCCTGGCTGTATATGTGTGTCCCCCTCCCTCAATGTGTGTGTGTGTGTCCCCCTCCCTCGCTGCGTGAGTGTCCCCTTCCTCGCTGTGTGTGTGCGTGTCCCTCCCCCGATGTGTGTGCGTGTCCCCTCCCTCGCTGTGTGTGTGCGTGTCCCTCCCTTGCTGTATGTGTGTGTGTCCCCCTCCCTCACTGTGTATGTGCCACCCCTCCCTCACTGTGTGTGTGTGTGTCCCACTCCCTCGCTGTGTGTGTTCCCCTCCCTCGATGTGTGCGTCCCCCTCTCTCGCTGTGTGTGCATATACACCTTCCACGCTGTGTGTGTGCGTGTCCCTCCCTCGCTGTGTGTGCGCGTGTCCCCCTTCCTCGCTCTGTGTGTGTGTGTTCCCCTCCGTCGCTGTGTGTGCGGGTCCCTCCCTCGCTGTGTGTGTGACCCATCCCTCGCTGTATGTGCGTGTCCCTCCCTCGCTATGTGTGCGTGTGTCCCTCCCTCACTGTGCGCGTGTCCCCCTCCCTCGCTGTGTGTGTCCCGCTCCCTCGCTGTGTGTGTGTCCCCCTCCCTCGCTGTGTGTGTGCCCCTCCCTCGCTGTGTGCGTGTCCCCGTCCCTTGCTGTGCGTGTGTGGTGTGTGTGTGTGTGTGTCCCTCCCTCGTTGTGTGCGTGTGTCCTTCCCTCACTGATTGCGTGTCCCCCTCCCTCGCTGTGTGTGTGCGTGTGCCCCCCATGCTGTGTGTGCCTGTCCCCCTCGCTGTGTGTGCGTGTCCCTCCCTCGCTGTGAGTGTGCGCGTCCCTCTCCCTCGCTGTACGTGTGTGTGTCCCTCCCTCGCTGTGTGTGTGCCCCCTTCCCTCGCTGTGTGTGTGTCCCCCACCCGCGCTATGCGTGTGCGTGTCCCTCCCTCGCTGTGTGTGTGCCCCCTTCCCTCGCTGTGTGTGTGCCCCCTTCCCTCGCTGTGTGTGACCCTCCCTCCCTCGCTGTGAGTGTGCGCGTCCCTCTCCCTCGCTGTATGTGTGTGTGTCCCTCCCTTGCTGTGTGTGTGCCTCCCCCTCCCTTGCTGTGTGTGTGTCCCCCTCCCTCACTGTGAGTGTGTGTCCCCCTCCCTCGCTGTGATTGTGCCCCCCCCTCCCTCGCTGTGAGTGTGTGTGTCCCCCCTCCCTCGCTGTGTGTTTGCGTGTCCCTCCCTCGCTGTGAGCGTGTCCCATCCCTCGCTGTATGTGTGTGTGTCCCTCCCTCGCTGTGTGTGTGTCGCCCCCTCCCTTGCTGTGTGTGTGTCCCCCTCCCTCACTGTGTGTGTGTGTGTGTGTGTGTGTGGTGTGTGTCCCCCTCCCTCGCTGTGATTGTGTCCCCTCCCTCGCGTGTGTGTGTCCCCCTCCTCGCTGTGTGTGTGTGTGTGTGTGTGTGTGTGTCCCTCCTCGCTGTGTGTGTGTCCCTCCCTCGCTGTGGGTGTATGTGTCCGCCCTCACTCGCTGTGTGTGTGTCCCTCCCTCGCTGTGGGTGTATGTGTCCGCCCTCACTCGCTGTGTGTGTGTCCCTCCCTCGCTGTGTGCGTGTCCCCGTCCCTCGCTGTGTGTGCGTGTGTGTGTGTGACCCATCCCTCGCTGTATGTGTGTGTCCTTCCCTCACTGTGGGCTTGTCCCCCTCCCTCGCTGTGTGTGTGACCCCTCCCTCGCTGTGTCTGTGCGTGTACCTCCCTGGCTGTATATGTGTGTCCCCCTCCCTCAATGTGTGTGTGTGTGTCCCCCTCCCTCGCTGTGTGAGTGTCCCCTTCCTCGCTGTGTGTGTGCGTGTCCCTCCCCCGATGTGTGTGCGTGTCCCTCCCTGGCTGTGTGCGTGTCCCCGCCCTCGCTGTGTGTGTGCGTGTCCCTCCCTTGCTGTATGTGTGTGTGTCCCCCTCCCTCACTGTGTGTGTGCCACCCCTCCCTCACTGTGTGTGTGTGTGTCCCACTCCCTCGCTGTGTGTGTTCCCCTCCCTCGATGTGTGCGTCCCCCTCTCTCGCTGTGTGTGCATGTACACCATCCACGCTGTGTGTGTGCGTGTCCCTCCCTCGCTGTGTGTGCGCGTGTCCCCCTTCCTCGCTCTGTGTGTGTGTGTTCCCCTCCGTCGCTGTGTGTGCGGGTCCCTCCCTCGCTGTGTGTGTGACCCATCCCTCGCTGTATGTGCGTGTCCCTCCCTCGCTATGTGTGCGTGTGTCCCTCCCTCACTGTGCGCGTGTCCCCCTCCCTCGCTGTGTGTGTCCCGCTCCCGCGCTGTGCGTGTGTGTCCGTCCCTCGCGCTGTGTGTGTGTCCCCCTCCCTCGCTGTGTGTTTGCGTGTCCCTCTCCCTCGCTGTATGTGTATGTGTCCCTCCCTCGCTGTGTGTGTGCCCCCCCCTAGCTGTACGTGTGTCCCCCCCCACTGTGTGTGTGTGTGTGTGTCCCTCCCTCGCTGTGTGTGTGTGTCCCTCCCTCGCTGTGTGTGTGTATGTTCCCCTCCCTCGCTGCGTGCGTGACTCCTCCCTCGCTGTGTGTGCGTGTCCCTCCCTCGCTGTGTCTATGAGTCCTTCCCTCACTGTTTGTGAATGTGTCCCTCCCTCACTATGTGCGTGTCCCCCTCCCTCGCAGTGTGTGTGACCCCTCCCTCGCTGTGGGTGTGTGTGTGTGTGTCCCTCCCTCGCTGTGTGTGCGTGTACCCCATCCTCGCTGTGTGTGTGCGTGTCCCCCTTCCTCGTTCTGTGTGTGTGTGTGTGGTGTGTGTTCCCCTCCCTCGCTGTGTGTGCGGGTCCCTCCCTCGCTGTGTGTGTGACCCATCCCTCGCTGTATGTGTGTGTCCCTCCCTCACTGTGTGCTTGTCCCCCTCCCTCGCTGTGTGTGTGACCCCTCCCTCGCTGTGTGTGTGCGTGTACCTCCCTGGCTGTATATGTGTGTCCCCCTCCCTCAATGTGTGTGTGTGTGTGGTGTGTCCCTCCCTCGCTGCGTGAGTGTCCCCTTCCTCGCTGTGTGTGTGCGTGTCCCTCCCCCGATGTGTGTGCGTGTCCCTCCCTCGCTGTGTGTGTGCGTGTCCCCCTCCCTCGCTGTGTGTGTGCGTGTCCCTCCCTCGCTGTATGTGTGTGTGTCCCCCTCCCTCACTGTGTGTGTGCCACCCCTCCCTCACTGTGTGTGTGTGTGTGTGTGTCCCACTCCCTCGCTGTGTGTGTCCCACTCCCTCGCTGTGTGTGTCCCCCTCCCTCGATGTGTGCGTCCCCCTCTCTCGCTGTGTGTGCGTGTACACCATCCACGCTGTGTGCGCGCGTGTCCCCCTTCCTCGCTCTGTGTGTGTGTGTTCCCCTCCATCGCTGTGTGTGCGGGTCCCTCCCTCGCTGTGTGTGTGACCCATCCCTCGCTGTATGTGCATGTCCCTCCCTCGCTATGTGTGCGTGTGTCCCTCCCTCACTGTGCGCGTGTCCCCCTCCCTCGCTGTGTGTGTCCCACTCCCGCGCTGTGCGTGTGTGTGTCCCTCCCTCGCTGTGTGTGTCTCCCCCTCCTTGCTGTGTGTGTGTGTGTGTCCCTCCCTCGCTGTGTGTTTGCGTGTCCCCCTCCCTCGCGGTGAGTGTGCGCGTCCCTCTCCCATCGCTGTATGTGTATGTGTCCCTCCCTCGCTGTGTGTGTGCCCCCTCCCTGGCTGTACGTGTGTGTGTCCCCCTCCCTCACTGTGTGTGTGTGTGTCCCCCTCCCTCGCTGTGTGTGTGTGTGTCCCCCTCTCTCGCTGCGTGCGTGACCCCTCCCTCGCTGTGTGTGCGTGTCCCTCCCTCGCTGTGTCTGTGTGTCCATTCCCTCACTGTGTGCGTGTGCCCCACCCTTGCTGTGTGTGTGTCCCCCTCCCTCGCTGTGTGTGTGCCCCCTCCCTCGCTGTGGGTGTGTGTGTCCTCCCTCACTCGCTGTGTGTGTGTGTGTCCCTCCCTCGCTGTGTGCGTGTCCCCGTCCCTCGCTGTGTGTGCGTGTGTGTTTGTGTGTCCCTCTCTCGCTGTGTGTGCGTGTACCCCATCCTCGCTGTGTGTGTGCGTGTCCCCCTTCCTCGCTCTGTGTGTGTGTGTTCCCCTCCCTCGCTGTGTGTGCGGGTCCCTCCCTCGCTGTGTGTGTGAGCCATCCCTCGCTGTATGTGTGTGTCCCTCCCTCACTGTGTGCGTGTCCCCCTGCCTCGCTATGTGTGTGTGTCCCCCTCCCGCGCTGTGTGTGTGCATGTCCCTCCCTCGCTGTGTGTGTGGCCCCTTCCCTCGCTGTGTGTGTGTCCCCCACCAGCGCTGTGTGTGTGTGTCCCCTCCTCCCTTGCTGTGTGTGTGTGTCCCTCCCTCATTGTGTGTGTGCCACCCCTCCCTCGCTGTGTGTGTGTGTGTGTGTGTCCCTCACTCGCTGTGTTTGTGTCCCCCTCCCTCGCTGTGTGTGTGCGTGTCCCTCCCTCACTGTGCGCTTGCGTGTCCCCTCCCTCGCTGTGTGTGTGCGTGTCCCTCCCTCGCTGTGTGTGTGCGTGTCCCCCTCCCTCGCTGTGTGTGTGCGTGTGCCCCTCCCTCGCTGTGAGTGTGCCCCCCTCCCTCGCTGTGTGTGTGTCCCCCTCCCTCGCTGTGTGTGCATCTCCGGCCCTCGCTGTGAGTGTGCGTGTCCCTCCCTCGCTGTACGTGTGTTTGTCCCCCTCCCTCACTGTATGCGTGCCACACCTCCCTCGCTGTGTGCGTGTGTCCCTCCCTCGTTGTGTGCGTGTGTCCTTCCCTCACTGGTTGCGTGTCCCCCTCCCTTGCTGTGTGTGTGCGTGTGACCCCACGCTGTGTGTGCGTGTCCCCCCTCGCTGTATGTGTGTGTGTCCCCCCCTCGATGTGTGTCTGTGTGTGTGTGTCCCTCCCTCGCTGTGTGTGTCCCCTTCCCTCGCTGTGTGTGTGTTCGCTCCTCCCTCGCTATGTGTGTGTGTGTGTGTCCCTCCCTCGCTGTGTTTGTGTCCCCCTCCCTCGCTGTGTGTGCGTGTCCCTCCCTCGCTGTGTGTGCGTGTCCCTCCCTCACTGTGCGCTTGTGTGTCCCCTCCCTCGCTGTGTGTGTGCGTGTCCCTCCCTCGCTGTGTGTGTGCGTGTCCCCCCCCTCGCTGTGTGTGCGTGTGCCCCTCCCTCGCTGTGAGTGTGCGCGTCCCTCTCCCTCGCTGTATGTGTGTGTGTCCCTCCCTCGCTGTGTGTGTGTCTCCCCTTCCCTTGCTGTGTGTGTGTCCCCCTCCCTCAGTGTGATTGTGCCCCCCCCTCCCTCGCTGTGGGTGTGCCCCCCTCCCTCGCTGTGTGCGCGTGTCCCTCCCTCGCTGTGTGTGCATCTCCGGCCCTCACTGTGAGTGTGCGTGTCCCTCCCTCGCTGTATGTGTGTTTGTCCCCCTCCCTCACTGTGTGCGTGCCACACCTCCCTCGCTGTGTGTGTGTGTCCCTCCCTCGTTGTGTGCGTGTGTCCTTCCCTCACTGGTTGCGTGTCCCCTCCCTCGCTGTGTGTGTGCGTGTGACCCCACGCTGTGTGTGCGTGTCCCCCTCGCTGTGTGTGTGTGTGTCCCTCCCTCGATGTATGTCTGTGTGTGTGTGTCCCTCCCTCGCTGTGCGTGTGCCCCCTTCCCTCGCTGTGCGTGTGCCCCCTTCCCTCGCTGTGGGTGTGCCCCCTTCCCTCGCTGTGTGTGTGCCCCCTTCCCTCGCTGTGTGTGTGCCCCCTTCCCTCGCTGTGTGTGTGTCCCCCACCCGCGCTGTGCGTGTGCGTGTCCCTCCCTCGCTGTGTGTGTCCCCCCCTCCCTCTCTGTGTGTGTGCGTGTCCCTCCCTCGCTGTGAGTATGCACGTCCCTCTCCCTCGCTGTATGTTTGTGTGTCCCTCCCTCGCTGTGTGTGTGCCTCCCACTCCCTTGCTGTGTGTGTGTCCCCCTCCCTCACTGTGAGTGTGTGTCCCCCTCCCTCGCTGTGATTGTGCCCCCCTCCCTCGCTGTGAGTGTGTGTCCCCCCTCCCTCGCTGTGTTTGCGTGTCCCCTCCCTCGCTGTGAGTGTGCGCGTCCCTCTCCCTCGCTGTATGTGTGTGTGTCCCTCCCTCGCTGTGTGTGTGTCTCCCCTTCCCTTGCTGTGTGTGTGTCCCCCTCCCTCAGTGTGATTGTGCCCCCCTCCCTCGCTGTGGGTGTGTCCCCCCCCCTCGTTGTGTGTCTGTCCCCCTCCCTCGCTGTGTGTGTGTGTGTGTCCCTCCCTCGCTGTGTGTGTGTGTCCCTCCCTCGCTGTGTGGTGGTGTCCCTCCCTCGCTGTGTGTGCGTCTCCGGCCCTCGCTGTGAGTGTGCGTGTCCCTCCCTCGCTGTATGTGTGTTTGTCCCCCCTCACTGTGTGCGTGCCACACCTCCCTCGCTGTGTGTGTGTGTCCCTCCCTCGTTGTGTGCGTGTGTCCTTCCCTCACTGGTTGCGTATCCCCCTCCCTCGCTGTGTGTGTGCGTGTGCCCCCCACGCTGTGTGTGCGTGTCCCCCTCGCTGTGTGTGCGTGTCCCTCCCTCGCTGTGTGTCCCCCCTCCCTCGCTGTGTGTTTGCATGTCCCTCCCTCGCTGTGAGTGTGCGCATCCCTCTCCCTCGCTGTATGTTTGTGTGTCCCTCCCTCGCTGTGAGCATGTCCCATCCCTCGCTGTATGTGTGTGTGTCCCTCCCTCGCTCTGTGTGTGTCTCCCCCTCCCTTGCTGTGTGTGTGTTCCCCTTCCTCACTGTGTGTGTGTGTGTGTGTGTGTGTCCCCCTCCCTCGCTGTGATTGTGCCCCCCTCCCGCGCTGTGGGTGTGTGTGTCCCCCTCCCTCGTGTGTGTGTGTGTGTCCCTCTCCGTCACTGTGTGTGTGTGTGTGTGTGTGTGTGTGCGCGTCCCTCCCTCGCTGTGTGTGTGCGTCCCTCCCTCGCTGTGTGTGTGCGTCCCTCCCTCGCTGTGTGTGTGTCCCTCCCTCGCTGTGTGTGTGTGTGTCCCTCCCTCGCTGTGTGTGTGTGTCCCTCTCTCGCTATGTGTGCGTGTCCCTCCCTCGCTGTGTGTGCGTGTCCCCATCCTCGCTTCGTGTGTGTGTGTGTACCCGTCCCCCGCTTTGTATGTGTACCCCTCCCTCGCTGTGTGTGTGTCCCCTCGTCGCTCGCTGTGTGTGTGTGTGTGCGTGTCCCTCCCTCGCTGTATGTGTGTGTCCGCCTCCCTCATTGTGTGTGTGCCACCCTTCCCTCGCTGTGTGTGTGTATGTCCCCATCCCTCGCTGAGTGCGTGACCCCTCCCTCGCTGTGTGTGCGTGTCCCCCTCCCTCGCTGTGCGTGCGTGTACCTCCCTCGCTGTGTGTGCGCGTGTCCACCTCGCTCACGGTGTGTGTGCCACCCCTCCCTTGCTGTGTGTGTGTGTCCCTCCCTCGCTGTGTTTGTGTCCCCCCCTCCCTCGCTGTGTGTGCGTGTCCCCTCCCTCGCTGTGTTTGTGTCCCCTCCCTCGCTGTGTGTGTGCGTGTGCCCCTCCCTCGCTGTGTGTGTGCCCCCTTCCCTCGCTGTGTGTGTGTGTCACCCTCCCTCGCTGTGTGTGTCTGTGTCCCCTCCCTCGCTGTGAGTGTGCGCGTCCCTCTCCCTCGCTGTATGTGTGTGTGTCCCACTCTCACTGTGATTGTGACCCCTCCCTGGCTGTACGTGTGTGTGTGTGTCCCCCTCCCTCGCTGTGTGTGCGTGTCCCCCTCCCTCGCTGTGTGTGTGTGACCCCACCCTCGCTGTGTTTGTGCGTGTCCCTCCCTCGCTGTGTCTGTGTGTCCCATCCCTCACTGTGTGCGTGTCCCCCTCCCTTGCTGTGTGTGTGTCCCCCTCACTTGCTGTGTGTGTGCCCCCCTCCCTCGCTGTGGGGGTGTGTGTGTCCCCTCACTCGCTGTGTGTGTGTCCCTCCCTCGCTGTGTGCGTGTCCCCGTCCCTCGCTGTGTGTGCGTGTGTGTGTTTGTGTGTCCCTCCCGCTGTGTGTGCGTGTACCCCATCCTCGCTGTGTGTGTGTGTCCCCCTCCCTCGCTGTGTGTGCGGGTCCCTCCCTCGCTGTGTGTGTGACCCATCCCTCGCTGTATGTGTGTGCCCCCTTCCCTCGCTGTCTGTGTGTCCCCCACCCGCGCTGTGCGTGTGCGTGTCCCTCCTCGCTGTGTGTGTGTCCCCTCCCTCACTGAGTGTGTGCGTGTCCCTCCCTCGTTGTGAGTTTGCGCGTCCCTCTCCCTCGCTGTATGTTTGTGTGTCCCTCCCTCGCTGTGTGTCTGCCTCCCCCTCCCTTGCTGTGTGTGTGTCCCCTCCCTCACTGTGAGTGTGTGTCCCCCTCTCTCGCTGTGTGTGTGTGTGTCCCCCCTCCCTCGCTGTGAGTGTGTGTGTCCCCCCTCCCTCGCTGTGTGTTTGCGTGTCCCTCCCTCGCTGTGAGTGTGCGCGTCCCTCTCCCTCGCTGTATGTGTGTGTCCCCCTCCCTCGCTGTGCGTGCGTGTCCCTCCCTCGCTGTGTGTGCGCGTGTCCACCTCGCTCACGGTGTGTGTGCCAACCCCCCCTCGCTGTGTGTGCTTGTCCCCTCCCTCGCTGTGTGTGCTTGTCCCTCCCTCGCTATGTGTGTGTCCCCTCCCTCGCTATGTGTACGTGACCCCTCCCTCGCTGTGTGCGTGCCCCCTCCATCGCTGTGTGTGTGTCCCCATCCCTCACTGTGTGTGTGTGTCCCTCCCTCACTGTGTGTGTGTGTCCCTCCGTCGCTGTGAGTGTGCTCCCCCTCCCTCGCTGTGTGTGTCTCTCCCTCCCTCGCTGTGTGTGTGCCACCCCTCCCTCGCTGTGTGCGTGTCCCTCCCTCGCTGTGTGCGTGTCCCTCCCTCGCTGTGTGCGTGTCCCTCCCTCGCTGTGTGCGTGTCCCTCCCTCGCTGTGTGTGCGTGTCCCTCCCTCGCTGTGTCTATGAATCCTTCCCTCACTGTTTGTGCGTGTGTCCCTCCGTCACTGTGTGCTTGTCCCACTCCCTCGCTGTGTGTTTGACCTCCCTCGCTGTGTGTGTGCGTGTACCTCCCTGGCTGAATATGTGTGTCCCCCTCCCTCAATGTGTGTGTGTGTGTGTCCCTCCCTCGCTGCGTGCGTGACCCCTTCCTCGCTGTGTGTGTGCGTGTCCCTCCCCCGATGTGTGTGCGTGTCCCTCCCTCGCTGTGTGCATGTCCCCCCTCCCTCGCTGTGTGTGTGTGTGCCCCCCCTCCCTCGCTGTGTGTGTGCCCCCCTCCCTCGCTGTGTGTGTGTGTGTGCGTGTCCCTCCCTCGCTTTGTGTGTGTGTCCCCGTCCCTCACTGTGTGTGTGCCACCCCTCCCTCGCTGTGTGTGTGTGTGTCCCCCCTCCCTCGCTGTGTGTGTGTGTGTCCCCCTCCCTCGATGTGTGTGTGTGTCCCCTCCCTCGATATGTATGTGTGTCCTCCTCCCTCACTGTGTGTGCGTGTCCCTCATTGTGTGTGTGCCACACCACCCTCGCTGCGTGTGTGTGTGTCCCCATCCCTCACTGTGTGTGTGTGTCCCTCCCTCGCTGGGTGCGTGTCCCCCTCCCACGCTGGGTGCGTGTCCCCCTCCCGCGCTGTGCGTGTCCCACCCTCGCTGGGTGTGTGTTCCCCCTTCCCACGCTGTGTATGTGTCCCCCTCCCTCGCTGTGGCTGTGTGTGTCCCCCCTCCCTCGCTGAGTGTGTGTCTTTCCCTCCCTTGCTGTGTGTGTGTCCCCCCTCCCTCACTGTGTGTGTGTGTGTGTCCCTCCCTCGCTGTGATTGTGCCCCCCCCCACCCTCGCTGTGGGTGTGTGTGTCCCCCCTCCCTCGCTGTGTGTGTGTCCCCCCTCCCTCGCTGTGTGTGTCCCCCTCCCTCACTGTGTGTGTGTGTGTGCCCCTCCCTCGCTGTGTGCGTGTGTCCCTCTCCCTCACTGTGTGCGTGTCCCCATCCCTCGCTGTGAGTGCGTGTCCCTCCTTCACTGTATGTGTGCGTGTTCCCCTCCCTCACTGTGTGTGTCCCTCCCTCCCTCGCTGTGAGTGTGCCCACCCTCCTTCGTTGTGTGCGTCTCCCCCTCCCTCACTGTGTATGCGTCTCCCTCCCTCGCTGTGTGTGTGTGTGTGTCCCTCCCTCACTGTGTGTGTGTGTCACCCCTCCCTCGCTCTGTGTGTGTGTGTGTGTGTCACCCCTCCCTCGCTGTGTGTGTGTGTGTGTGTGTCCATCCCTCACTGTGTGTGTGTGTCACCCCTCCTCGCTCTGTGTGTGTGTGTGTGTGTCACCCCTCCTCGCTGTGTGTGTGTGTGTGTGTCCATCCCTCGCTGTGTGTTTCCCCCTCCCTCGCTGTGTGCGTGTCCCTACCTCACTGTGTCTGTGTGTCCCCTTCCCTTGATTTGTGTGTGTGTCCCCTCCCTCGCTATGTGTGTGTGTCCCCCTCCCTCGCTGTGTGCGTGTGTCCTTCCCTCACTGTGTGCGTGTCCCCTCCCTTACTGTGTGTGTGTGACCGCACCCACGCTGTGTGTGCGTGTCCCTCCCTCGCTGTGTGTGCTTGTCCCTCCCTCGCTGTGTGTGTGTGTCCCCTCCCGCGCTGTGTGTGCGTGTCCCTCCCTCGCTCTGTGTGTGCACCCCTCCCTCCCTGTGTTTGTGCGTGTTCCTCCCTCGCTGTGAGTGTGTGCGTCCCTCTCCCTCGCTGAGTGTGTGTGTGTCCCTCCCTCGCTGTGTGTGTGTCTCCCCCCTCCCTAGCTGTGTGTGTGTCTCCCCCTCCCTTGCTGTGTGTGTGTCCCCCTCCCTCACTGTGTGTGTGTGTCACCCTCCCTTGCTGTGATTGTGCCCCCTCCCTCGCTGTGGGTGTGTGTGTGTCCCCCTCCCTCACTGTGTGTGTGTCCCCCTCCCTCGCTGAGTGTGTGTGTGTGTGTGCGTGTCCCTCCTTCGCTGTGTGTGCGTGTCCCTCCCCTCATTGTGTGTGTGCCACCCCTCCCTCGCTGTCTGTGTGTGTGTCCCCATCCCTCGCTGAGTGCGTGTCCCCCATCCCTCGCTGTGTGTGTGTGGTGTGTGTGTGTGTACCCCTCCCTCGCTGTGTGTGCGTCCCCTCGTCGCTCGCTGTGAATGTGTGTGCGTGTCCCTCTCCCTCATTGTGTGTGTGTGTGCGTGTCCCTCCTTCGCTGTGTGTGCGTGTCCCTCTCCCTCATTGTGTGTGTGCCACCCCTCCCTCGCTGTCTGTGTGTGTGTCCCCATCCCTCGCTGAGTGCGTGTCCCCCATCCTCGCTGTGTGTGTGTGTGTGTGTGTGGTGTGTACCCCTCCCTCGCTGTGTGTGCGTCCCCTCGTCGCTCGCTGTGAATGTGTGTGCGTGTCCCTCTCCCTCATTGTGTGTGTGCCACCCCTCCCTCGCTGTGTGTGTGTGTGTGTCCCTCCTCGATGTGTGTGTGTGTCCCCTCCCTCGCTGTGCGTGCGTGTCCCTCCCTCGCTGTGTGTGCACGTGTCCACCTCGCTCATGGTGTGTGTGCCAACCCTCCCTCGCTGTGTGTGTGTCCCTCCCTCGCTGTGTGTGTGTCCCTCCCTCGCTGTGTGTGTGTGTGTCCCTCCCTCGCTGTGTGGGTGTCCCCTTCCCGCGTTGTGTGCGTGTCCCCTGCCCTCGCTGTGTGTGCGTGTCCCTCCCTCGCTATGTGTGTGTGTCCCCTCCCTCGCTATATGTACGTGTCCCCGTCCATCGCTGTGTGCGTGTCCCTCCCTATCTGTGTGAGTGTCCCCCTCCCTCACTGTGTGCTTGTCCCCATTCCTCGCTGTGTGTGTCTGTCCCTCCCTCGCTGTGTGTGTGCGTGTCCCTCCCTCGCTGTATGTGTGTTTGTCCCCCTCCCTCACTGTGTGTGTGCCACCCCTCCCTCGCTGTGTGTGTGTGTGTGTGTGTGTGTGTCCCTCCCTCGCTGTGTGCGTGACCCCTCCCTCGCTGTGTGTGTGCGTGTCCCTCCCTCGCTGTGTGTGTGTACCCCTCCCTCGCTGTGTGTGTGTGTGTGTCCCCACCCTCGATATGTATGTGTGTCCTCCTCCCTCACTGTGTGTGTGTGTCCCTCTCTCGCTGTGTGTGCGTGTCCCTCATTGTGTGTGTGCCACACCACCCTCGCTGCGTGTGTGTGTGTCCCCATCCCTCGCTGAGTGCGTGTGTCCCTCCCTCACTGTGTGTGTGTGTGTCCCTCCCTCGGTGGGTGCGTGTCCCCCTCCCTCGGTGGGTGCGTGTCCCCCTCCTGCGCTGTGCGTGTCCCTCCCTCGCGGGGTGTGTGTTCCCCCTTCCCACGCTGTGTATGTGTCCCCCCTCCCTCGCTGTAGCTGTGTGTGTCCCCCCTCCCTCGCTGAGTGTGTGTCTCTCCCTCCCTTGCTGTGTGTGTCCCCATCCCTCACTGTGTGTGTGTGTGTGTCCCTCCCTCGCTGTGTTTGTGCCACCCACCCTCGCTGTGGGTGTGTGTTCCCCCCTCCCTCGCTGTGTGTGTGTCCCCCTCCCTCACTGTGTGTGTGTGTGTCTCTCCCTCGCTGTGTGTGTGGTGGGGTATATGTGTGTGTGTGGTGTGTGTTGTGTGTGTGTGTGGTGTGTGTGCGTGTCCCTCTCTCGCTGTGTGTGCGTGTCCCTCTCCCTCATTGTGTGTGTGCCACCCCTCCCTCGCTGTGTGTGTGTGCGCCACCCCTCCCTCGCTGTGTGTGTGTGTGCCACCCCTCCCTCGCTGTGTGTGTGTCCCCCACCCCTCCCTCGCTGTGTGTGTGTGTCCCCATCCCTCGCTGAGTGCGTGACCCCATCCTCGCTGTGTGTGTGTCACCTCCTCCCATGCTGTGTGTGGTGTGTGTGTGTGTGTGTGTGTGTGTGTGTGTGTGTGTGTGTCCCTCCCCTCACTGTGTGTGCGCCACCCGTCCCTCGGTGTGTGTGTATGTGTCCCTCCCTCGCTGTGGTGTGTGTGTGTGTGTGTGTCCCTCTCTCGCTGTGTGTGCGTGTCCCTCTCCCTCATTGTGTGTGTGCCACCCCTCCCTCGCTGTGTATGTGTGTCCCCCTCCCTCACTGTGTGTGTGTGTCCCTCCCTCACTGTGTGTGTGTCACCCCTCCCTCGCTGTGTGTGTGTGTGTGTGTGTCCATCCCTCGCTGTGTGTTTCCCCCTCCCTCGCTGTGTGCGTGACCCCTCCCTCACTGTGTGTGCGTGTCCCCCCCCTCACTGTGTCTGTGTGTCTCCTTCCCTTGATGTGTGTGTGTGTCCCCTTCCCTTGATGTGTGTGTGTGTCCCCTTCCCTTGATGTGTGTGTGTGTGTGTCCCTTCCCTCGCTGTGTGTGTGTGTCCCTTCCCTCGCTGTGTGCGTGTGTCCTTCCCTCGCTGTGTGCGTGTGTCCTTCCCTCGCTGTGTGCGTGTGTCCCTCCCTCACTGTGTGCGTGTCCCCTCCCTCGCTGTGAGTGTGTGACCGCTCCCTCGCTGTGTGTGCGTGTTCCTCCCTCGCTGTGTGTGCGTGTTCCTCCCTCGCTGTGGGTGTGCGCGTCCCCCTCCCTCGCTGAGTGTGTGTGTGCGTGTCCCTCCTCGCTGTGTGTGTGTGTCCCTCTCCCGCTATGTGTGCGTGTCCCTCTCCCTCATTGTGTGTGTGCCACCCCTCCCTCGCTGTCTGTGTGTGTGTCCCCTCGTCGCTCGCTGTGAATGTGTGTGCGTGTCCCTACCTCGATGTATGTGTGTGTGTCCCTCTCCCTCATTGTGTGTGTGTCCCCCCTCCCTCGCTGTGCGTGCGTGTCCCTCCCTCGCTGTGTGTGCGCGTGTCCACCTCGCTCATGGTGTGTGTGCCGACCCTCCCTCGCTGTGTGTGTGTCCCCCTCCCTCGCTGTGTGTGTGTGTCCCTCCCTCACTGTGAGAATGTGTGTCACCCGCCCAAATTGTGTTTGTGTGTCCCTCCCTCGCTGTGTGCGTGTCCCCTCCCTCGCTGTGTGCGTGTCCCCCTCACTCGCTGTGTGTGTGTCACCTCCTCCCATGGTGTGTGTGTGTGTGTGTGTGTGTGTGTGTGTACATGTCCCTCCCTCGCTGTGTGGGTGCGAGTCCCTCCCTCGCTGTGTCTGTTTGTCCCCCTCCCTTGATGTGTGTGTGTGTCCCTCCCTCGCTGTGTGCGTGTCCCTCCCTCGCTGTGTGCGTGTGTCCCTCTCCCTCACTGTGTGTGTCCCTCCCTCCCGCGCTGTGAGTGTGCCCCGCCTCCCTCACTGTGTGCGTCTCCCCCTCCCTCGCTGTGTGTGTGTGTGTGTCCCTCCCTCGCTGTGTGTGTGTCACCTCCTCCCATGCTGCGTGTGTGTGTGCGTGTGTGTGTGCGTGTCCCTCCCTCGCTGTGTGGGTGCGAGTCCCTCCCTCGCTGTGTCCGTTTGTCCCCCTCCCTCGCTGTGTGTGTGTCTCCCTCCCTCGCTGTGTGTGTGTCCCTCCCTCACTGTGTGCGTGTCCCCCTCCCTCGCTGTGTGTGTGCGTGCCCCTCCCCCGCTGTGCGCGTCCCTGTCCCTCGCTGTGTGTCTCCCCCTCCCTCGCTGTGTGTGTGTCTCCCCCTCCCTTGCTGTGCGTGTGTCGCCCTCGCTCACTGTTTGTGTGTGTCCCCTCCCTCGCTGTGTGAGTGACCCCCTCCCTCGCTGTGGGTGCGTGTGTCCCCCCTCAATCGCTGTGCATGTGTCCCCCTCCCTCGCTGTGTGCGTGTGTGTGTGTGTGTGTGTGTCTGTGTGTGTCCCTCTCTCGCTGTGTGTGCCTGTCCCCCATCCTCGCTGTGTGTGTGACCCCCTCCCTTCCTGTGTGCGTGTCCATCCCTCGCTGTTTGTGTGACCCCTCCCTCGCTGTGTGTGCTTGTCCCTCCCTCGCTGTTTGTGTGCGTGTCCCCCTCCTTCGCTATGTATGTGTGTCCCCCTCCCTCACTGTGTGTGTGTGTCCGTCCCTCACTGTGTGTATGCATGTCCCCCTCCCCCGCTGTGTGTATGTGTCCCCCGCCCTCGCTGTGTGCGTGTGTCCCCTCCCTCACTGTGTGCTTGTCCACCTCCCTTGCTGTGTGCGTGACCCCCTCCCTCGCTGTGTGTGCGTGTGTGTCCCCCTCCCTCGATGTGTGTGTGTGTCCCCTCCCTCGATATGTATGTGTGTCCTCCTCCCTCGCTCTTTGTGTATCCCTCTCTCGCTGTGTGTGTGTCCCCTCTCCCTCGCTCTGTGTGTGTGTCACCTCCTCCCATGCTCTGTGTGTGTGTGGTGTGTGTGTGTGTGTGTGTGTGTGTGTCCCTCCCTAGCTGTGTGTGTGCGTGTCCATCTCGCTCGCTGTGTGTGTGCATATCCCTCCCTCGCTGTATGTGTGTGTGTCCCCCTCCCTCACTGTGTGTGTGCCACCCCTCCCTCGCTGTGTGTGTGTGTCCCTCCCTCGATGTGTGTGTGTAGTCCCC
>NW_026869076.1:417752-499919 GCF_020745735.1 Hemiscyllium ocellatum | reverse complement strand
GTGGCGTCATCTGCAAAATTACTAATACCTCCTGTGTTTACATTCAAATCATTGATATAAATGACGGAAAATAATAGATACAGCACCAATCCTTGATGTGAGACACTCCACAGGCCTCCTGTCTGAAAAGCATCCCTCCGCCACCACTCTGTCTTCTACTTTTGAGCCAGTTCTGTACTCAAATAGCTGGTTTCTGCTTTATTCCATGAGACCTAACCTTGCTAACCAGTCTCCATGAGAAAGCTTGCCGAATGCCTTACTAAAGTCCACGTTGATCATGTCGACCAGTCTGCCCTCATCAATCATTTTTGTTACTTCAAAAAACATTCTAACCCCTGGAAAACATAACAGTTACAGCACCAGAGTAATCAGCCCATCGTGTCTGTGCAGATCATAATGCCATCCCAAACTAATTCCATCTGCCTGTAACATGATCCATATCCCTGATAACCTGTGCCTGCTTATGTGTCTGTCCGAATGCCTCTTAAACTGTGATTGTTTCTGCTTTTCCCATCACCCAAGAGAATACATTCTAGTCACTGACCACCTTCTGCACAAGACACTTGTCTGACACAACTCCCTTTAAACTTGCACAGATATTGTTGGAAATGCTCAGCAGGTCATGCAGCATCTGTGAAAAAAATCAGTTAAAGTTTCAGGTCTGGTCACCCTCAGAAAGGTTATCGCTGATTTCTCTTCACAGATGCTGCTAGACCTGCTGAGCGTTTCCAGAAGCTTCTGTTTCTCTTCCTGGTTTACAACATCTGCAGTTCCGGTTTTCATAGCCTTTAAACTTGCTCCCTCTCTTAAATGTGTGGCTCTAGAATTTGTCATTTCCACCTTGGAAAAAAGATTTACGTTTTCGTTTGGATTCCCCTACCCTGGGAAAAAAGAAACCATGACTAGTCACCCTATCATTGATCCTCATAATTTGATAAAGTTCGATTAAAGCCACCTAACGTGTCCAGTGCTGCAGGGAAATAGCCTCAGCTTATTCACACTCTCCTATGGTTCAAATGTTCCAATCTGGCAACACCCTTGTAAATCTTTTCTGAACTCTTTCAAGTTTCCCAACATCTTTCCTATAGCAGGGAGACTGGAATTGAAAGCAGCGGGCATTCCAAAAGTGGCCAAGCCAATAAACTGTACAACCGAAACATGATCTCCCAGCTCTTGTACTCAATGCACTGCCCAATAACAGCTAGCATACCGCACACCACCTTCACTGACCTGTCTACCTTCAACTACACTTTCAAGGAACTATTAACCTACACTGCACGGTCTGTTTGTTTGTCAATACTTCCCAAGAACTTGCCATTAAGAGGTTGAGTCATATACTGGTAACATCTTTCTGAAATCAGGGAGACTACAATTGAATGCGGTATTCTAACACTGGCCTGACCAATGCCCTACTCAGCCACAACGTGACCTCCTAACCCCTATACTCAGTGACAGAATCCCCACAGTGTGGAAGCAGGCCTTTCGCCCCATGAGACCATACCAACCATCGGAACAGCATTCCACCCTAACTCTGTAACCTACCATTACCCAAAGCTAATCCACCTAACCTGCATGGCTTTGGATTTGTGGGAGGAAATTAAGAGCACCCAGAGGAAGCTCACGCAGACACACAGGGAGAATGTGCAAACACCACACAGACAGTGGAGTCGAACCAGAGTCCATTTATTGACCAGCACATTCCATTCAATGTTAGTGTCCCAAATTCCATGTTCAGCACCTGATCTCCCTGAAACTTTCCAGGAACTATGCAGTTGTTCTGAGCAGTTCAGAGGGAATTAAGGTGAGGAGGACAAAACACAAACAGGGTTGAGTTGTAGATCTATAAAATAACTCTCCATCTTCCTCCCCGTCTCTCCCCCCACCCGCTCTGTCTGTTCCCCCCCTCTTTGTCGTCGCCCCACCCCCTCATGGGTCGTCCTCCCCTCTGTCGGTCTGATCCCCCATCTGTCGCCCCCTCGGTCTGTCCCTCCTCTCTGTCGTTTGCCCCCTCCAGTGGGTTGCCCCTCTCCTGTCGGTCGTGCCCCCCACCCTGTCGGTCGCACGCCCCCCGTCGGTTGCCCCCTCCTGTCAGTTGCCCACCGCATCTCTCCCCCCCCCACCATCAGTCGCCCCCTCTGTTCCCCTCCTCTCTACTCCTACTTTCTGTCCCCACCTGTTTCTGTGCCACCCCTCTCTATCCCCCTCTCTTTCCCTACCCATTGCTGTCCCACCCCTGTCAATCCACCCACTCCCTGTCTGCCTACCCTCCCTCCCAAACCCCTAGTTCTGTACTCCCCCACTGGAGGGAAATATCTTGTCTATTTACCCTATCCATGCCCGGCCTGATTTTTAAAGTCTCTTTTAGATCACTGTCTAGCCTCTGAAGCTCCAGAGAAAACAGCCTATCCAACCCTGGCAACATGCTATACTTCTTTTCTGACCTCTTTCAGATGGATGTTCTTAAACATGATAGGAAGGGGAACAGAATTCGATGGAATATTGCAAAAGTTGCCGAATCAATGTCCAGTACAGCCGCAATATGACCTTCCAACCCCTATACTCAATGCTCTGACCAATAAAGACAAGCCGGCCAACCGTCGCCTTCACTATTCGATTTACTTGCTACTCTACTGTCAAGGAACTATGAACCTGCACTCCCAAGGGCTCTTTGTTTAGCAGCACTCCCCAGGAACTTACTATTAACTGTAAAGGCCTGCTAAAGTTTGCTTTTCCAAAATGCAGCACCTCACATTTTTCTAAACTGAACTCCTCAGCTCATCACCCATCTGATCTAGATCCCCTTGCACTCTGAGGTAATCTTTTTCCCTGTCTACCACACCTCCCATTTTGGTGTCATCCGCAAACTTACTTACAATACTTATGTTCACATCCAAATCATGGATATAAATGGCGAAAAGTAGTGGATCCAGCACCGATCCTTGTGACACTCCACTGGTCACAGGCCTCCAGCCTGAAAAGCACCCTCTGCCTTCTACCTTCGGGCCAGTTCTGTACTCCATACGATCTAACCTTGCTGACCAGTCTCCCGTGAGGAACCGTGTCGAACGCCTTACTGAAGTCCATGTAGATCATGTCCATGCTCTGACCTCAGCAATCCTCTTTGTTACTTCTTCAAAAAAAACTGAGTCAGATTCATGAGACATGATTTCCCATGCACAAAGCTGTTATTAATATCCAGGATTTAACTCTGTACATCGGGGTCTGCGTTACCCAGTTATAGGTGTTAATATTCTGGATGAAGTTCAAGTACACCAGCATTTTGTCAGTGACTGTGTATTGAGTCTTGTTAATGTCACCAACACAATTGAGTTCCTTTTTGAAAGGCGGTCCCCGTATCCCTTGCCCACCAGGAAATGGTGGCAGTGTCCTTACCTCTGGACCAGGAGGATCGGGCTCAGAGTTGAGGAACAGCATCTTTGAAGAGGCTGATTAGAAAACCTGCCCAAGCCACCAGGCCATACTGTCTCCAGCTGTCCCTGCCTCAGCCTCTAAACAGAACCTTCCTGTAGTTTCTCTCCTGTCAGACTCTCCCATTGCTCAGTTTGTCCAGGATCCCCTCCTGCTGCTGCACTGCTCCTGTCCCTCACTGACCTGTCCATCCCCCAGTGTCCTCCACATTCATTCATTGTTTACAATCTCATTACCCCAGTTCTCCAGCTCCGCCCCTTCCCGTCCATAGAGACGGCTCAATGATTAGCACTGCTGCCTCACAGCACCAGGTACCCGGTTTTGATTCCAGCCAAACCTGGAATTTGTGCATTCTCCCCGTGTCTAAGCGGGGTTTCCTCTGGGTGCTCCGGTTTCTGCCCACAATCCCAAAGATGTGCAGGACAGGTGAATTGGCCATTTTAAATTGCCCATAATATTAGTTACATTAGTCAGGGGTAAATATAGGGTAGGGGAATGGGTCTGTGCAAGTTAATGTTTGGAGGGTCGGTATGGACTTGTTTGGCCGAAGGGCCAGTTTCCATACTGTAGGGATTCTGATATATTGGGCAGCAGCTGCTGTCACTCACCCGGACTCCTGTATGATCGGGGGCACGTACTGTAGGAGGGGAGACCAGTGTATGGGCACAGTGCTGGCCTATTGTGGGAGTATGCACAGTACGGGTCAGTGCCTGGGAAGGAGGCTCTGGGTGTATCGGATTAATCTGTCATTGGCATCTTCCGGAGCAGGACCCAGGGGAATGGCCTGTTTCCTGGTATCCTGCCATGTGATCAGACTATCAGTGGGGCAGCATTTTGCAGAAAGTTATCAGAACTCTGTTTTGTGAAGATTCAGGGTTTTTGTAGAAAGTGACAAGGATGGACCTGAAATTTGAGTTCTAATTTGGTTCATGTTAGTAAGACGGGTTTTGGCCAGAGTGTGCAGGAAGCAGTGTATGCAGGGCGGTTGTCATCAGAGGATTCACCAACAACTCTTTCCCCCCCCCCCCCCCCCCCCCCCCCCCGGTGGACTCAGAATCAGACTCATTGGTTTGGTTCTTAGTCCGCAGACAAGAGCTAGGAAACTGAATTCAAAGAGAGGACAGAGTGTGTGAGAACCAGGTGTGGAGGAAAGGAGTGAGGAGGTTGGTTTGGATTTCAGTTCACAGAAGAAAGAAATTGTTAGATTGAGAGTTAAAACTCTGGGAAACATGAAACTACAATTTAATACTATAATTATCTTATAAAGATCCATCCTGTATTAATATGGTGAGTTGTTTTCTCAGGTGTAGGGTACTGAAAGGGTGGATTTGTGGATGAGAAATTCAAATTGAACTTCATGTTCAGATCTGATAGTTACTTGATCCGTGCCGATCTGAATATTCATTGGCCCTTTCATGTGGAAGGAAAGGTGTGTATTCTGTCCATGGGCGAATATTCCAAATCTCAGTGTGACTGGAAAAACTACTGAGACACAGCCAAGTCCATGTTAGGGTGGTGACTGTGGAGAAAGAGTTCATTTGTTTTTAGAAGTCTGAAAAATCATGGCATGTTTCCCAGGAAAAATTAAGCCACAGCTTTGCTTTGTAGAAGGACAAGACTTTAATTAACCATACAACCAGAAAGACACAAGGATACCTGCACCAGGGGAAATACTATGAAAATGGGATTGTTGTAAAGGAGTTCATTCTCGATCATGGATTGTAATCCATTGGCGTTGTCACGTTGGTTCCAGCGCCGTGGGGAAATACTGGAAATATGATGAATGCAGTGTAGGTTTCAGTTATTAAACTGTAAAAAGTGCAGAACAATTTAAAAGGATGTTGTCAGGGCTCAGGGGTTTGAGTTATAGGGAGAGGTTGGACAAGCGAGGATTGTTTTGTTTAGAGCAGAGGAAACTGAGTGGGTACTGTTCTAGAAGTGTGTAAGACTATGAGAGGCATGGATAAGGTGAATGCATTCAGTCTTTTTCCCAGGGAATCAAGGACTGGAGGGCATCAGTTGAAGGTTAGAGAGGAAAGAATAAAAGAGAAGTTGAGGGGCAACTGTTTTACACAGAGGGTGGTATGTATATGGAATGAGCTGCCAGTGGAAGTGGTTGAGGCGGGTACATTAACAACAGGTAAAAGGCATTTGGACAAATACATGGATAGGAAAGGGTCAGAAGCAGGTGGGCCAAGTGCAGGGAAATGGGGTTAGTGTGGATGGACATTCTGGTCGGCATGGGCCAGTTGGACCAAAGGGCCTGTCTCTGCTGTAGGACCCTGACTCCAAGTATATTTACTATTTCTCCTGCTATCTCTGGTAGCACCCTGGGATGTATTCCATCAGGGCAAAGAGACTTATCTAGCTTTAGCTCAATTAGCTTGCCCAGCTCTAATGCTTTGGTGATAATCGTTGTTTCATGGTCCTCACCTTCCTCAGTCTCCTTATCAATTACTGGCATGTTCTTCGTATCCTCCACTGTGAAGACTGACTGCGGTGTACTCATTCCTAAACCCTGCTGGATAAGAATAACTTGGTACAGAACTCTGAGAGGTCTTCTTTGAGTCTTTATTGATGAGATATGGCAGTTACCTGGATAGTGTACGTGCAGAACCCCTCCAAGCAGCATCAGGTAACTCCCCATCTGTCCGATGTATGGCTCCCATTCTTTATACCTTTTGTGGTTTGGGACTTTGAATAGAGAGTCTCTCTCAGTATTATCTCCATGGCAACGGTCAGTTAGAAAGTCTAGTTCAGTTTCGCACTTTGTGGTTAAAACATACACCCCTGCGGCTCCCTCAAGTATCTGACAGGCACTTCAGTTTCAGTGGGGCTGTATATCAGGATTCTGATATGGAGGAGCCGGTGTTGGGGTGGGGTGGACAAACTTCTAAGTCACACAACACTAGGTTATAGTCCAACAGTTTATTTGGAAGTACAAGCTTTTGGAGTGTGCTGTGATTTGTAACTTGATCAGGATTATCTCTATGGTAACGGTTAAGTGCTTCAACAATTACAGAGACCATATGTTCCCCACACAATAGGTTCCTCTGTAGCAGTATAAACTGCTATTCCGGCCCTGGGGACAGTTACTCATCACTTTTCTCTCCCAATCCCATCTAGCTTTCTGTTGATCTTTAAAGTTTCTCTAATCTCCTAGTTTCTCCGTAGTCTTTGCCAATTTGTATGCCTTCTATTACAATTTGATAGACTCCCTTATTTCCTGAGCCACTCATGGCAGATTACTCCTTTTCCTACAGTCCTTCCTTTTCCCTGATATATACTTTTGCTGAGCACTTCGAAAAATTCCCCCGTTGTCCGTCAACTTTCCCACGGTAAAGTCTTTTCTTCCAGTCTACATTAGCCAACTCCTGCCTCATCCTATTGTAGTCTCCTTTGTTTAAGCACAGGATCTTGGATTGGATCTAATCTTCCAGCTTTCCAGCTGTGTTCTAAGTTCAACCAGATTTATCAGAAGTCTTTTACCAGATTACGAGGTGAGGCGAAGTTTCCTGGGTGTTTTGTGTTACATTGTCGTATTAAAGTATAGGATGGATGTTCACAACAGAGTATTCTGGACGGTGTGAATGTACTACACAGTCTAAACCATAAATCCCTGTCTCCCCTCAGTTTAAAATTGCAAAATCATTATCTCCCACTTGCTTCCTCACTATCTAAGTTTGGAACGCTAATCCACCTGACTAGCCTGCTTTTTCCAAAATCTCCTTTGGTGAAGGTGGTGAGTTTTGGATTCAGCTTTCCAGTTAGTACCGTAAGAAGATGAGCACTGGGCACAGGAGAGGCAATGCAGCCCTTCGAACCAGCCCCACCATTTAATACGGTGATGATTGAGCTCACCTCGGTCTCAGATGGGTTTTCCCACCTGCTCTCTCTCACCCTTCATCTCATTGCAAATTCAACATCTGTATCTCTTCATTAAATCTGCTCATTGTCCTGGCATCCACTGCATTTTGAAGAGGGAATGCCACGAATTTGCAACACATTGAGACAAGTACATTCTTCTTCATGAGAATAGAATAGATTCCCTACAGTGCAGAATCAGGGTATTCATCCATCGAGTCCACACCAGCCTATGATGAGCATCCCATTCAGACCCACCCTGTCCCTGTAACCCTGCATTTCCCATGGCTAATGGCCTAACCGGCACATACATGGACACTCTGGGCAATTTAGCATAGGCAATACACCTAACCTATACATCTTT
The DNA here is from genome assembly GCF_020745735.1 of Hemiscyllium ocellatum. NCBI lineage: Eukaryota > Metazoa > Chordata > Chondrichthyes > Orectolobiformes > Hemiscylliidae > Hemiscyllium > Hemiscyllium ocellatum. The sequence continues at coordinate 492,262 of NW_026869076.1, read as the reverse complement.
GGACTGTGGGAGGAAGCTCGAGCACCCTAGGAAGCCCACGCAGACATGGTGAGAACGTGTAAACTCCACACAGTCGCATATGGCTGAAATCAAACCTGGGTCCCTGACGCTGTGTGGCAGCAGTGCTCACCACTCAGTTACCTTTCAGTCTCAATTGCCAGTTCCAGTCCATGAAGCAGCCAGTTACATGCCCCAGTGAATTGAATTCTAACAGCAGCATTGCCCTGGTAGGAGAGATTGAGGAGCTTGAAGCTGTCTTCTCTGAAGTATCTAAACATGAAACACTTCAAATGAACAAAAATCGTCAAGAGCTCGACAGGATAGATACAAGAAGGATGTGCTCCTAGGCGGGTGATCAGCTCTCCAAAGGATCACCTCACTGAATGCCATTCTTCTCCCTTTACCCCATAAACCTTCCAATAACACCAGCGAGTTCACAACTAACCACAGCGATCGGATTTGTTTTGTTTGTTCATGGGATCACGGCATCACTTGCTGGGACAGCATTTATCATCCATTCTAACTGCCCAGGAGATGGTTCAGATTGTTAACTCAGACAAAAAGACAGAAAGAAAGCTGCACATTTAGATCGCACGTTTGATGACCTGGGGCAATGAAACATGAATCAAATCCAATGATTTCAACCTCAAATCTCTGAAAATACAGACACAAAGCTTCTTACTTGTACCAGGCAGTCTCTCCAGCGTCCTTTATTTCTTGAGAAAAGGGGTTTAAGCTGTGTACCCGTTCCTGGTGATTGTAACCTCTGCGTCCTTGTACGATGTATGACTGAACCTTTATTTTCCTGTTCCCTGTGAGCGACATCAGCAGCAGAAACAGGTCCTGACCTGTGCGGGTTTCGGTTGGAGTATTTGTATTGACAAATTCATTCTCATCCTCACATACAGTGTGAAATTGCTGTAAAACAGAAGGAAAGGATTGAGCGAGAACCAACAGAAACACAAAGGCAGTGTGTGTACCTGAGCTGAATGAACCTGGCCTGAGGAAAACGTGTCGATAATCACAACTAGTTAGAATCACAGAATCCCTGAGGCGCACAAAGAAACTATTCGGCCCATCAAGTCTGCAATGACCCTACCTCCATAACCCCACATTTACCATGGTTAGCCCAACCCACCTAACCTACACACTACAGGCCCTGTTAGCATGGCCAATCCAGCAAACCTGCACCTCTGTGGGAGGGTCACATATTATGTCTAAGTGCTCAGGATTGTGGATGAAGGCTCACAAATACTTGACTCTGACACAAATGCTCTTTTTTTCAAAATAAAATCTGGGGGCAACTGCAACTGGAAAGATTTCTGATTATCTCATGAGGAAGAGAATTCAAAACTCATGCCATTGACCCAGGGGGCGCAGTGAAAGTTACAGAGGTCAGGGAACCATCAGAAATGTAACAGGTTGTGAGCAAGGTGGGGGTGAGACAAGGACAAAAGGACAGTCTGTCACTCGGGGGAAGACCGGAGAGATTAAGCAGCAGAAATGTAATCCCTCAAGGCCACGGGGAATGGAGTTAGGGCTGGGAAAGAAACAAGGAAGCAAGGTGAGCAGCTGCCAAAGAAATACATTGAAAAAACAGATCATAATCACATAGAGGGCAGAGTACACAGTCTGAAATTGTTGCTGTCATTGGTGAGTACAGAACGCTGTAAAACCTGGATCGTTCCATTACAGCCAACACATACAGGATGGACAAAGTGGCCTCAATCTGTGCTGTAACTTACTGACAAATTTACTTGAGTTTAATATTCTGGAGAAGTGTCAAATAAATCGCAATGATCCCATTCTGCAGACTTTAGTCCATAGCCCTGCATGTTCCAGCGTTTCAGTTACATCCATGTCCTTTTATTCTAATGTGATGCTGGCTACTGCCTTTACAAGCCCATCAGTGAGTTCCTGCCCCCCACCATCCACTCCCCTTCTTTCTGAGAATTAGTTTCAATCGAAAATCTCCAGTTTCTGACCTCTCTGTTATGAATAGCTCCTTCCTATTCACTCGATCTGGATTCCTCAGCATCTTATCACTTCAATTAAATCTCAGCTCATCCTCCTCGGAAAACATGCCCAACTTATCCAACCTTTCCTCAGAGCAGACATTCTCCAATCATGGAAACATTCTGATCAATCTCCTCTGTACCCTCTCTGGTGAGAACACATCAACGTGGGGACTCGGAGTGAGTGCAGTACCTTAATCATGGATTAACTTGTGTTCCTGACATTTCCAGTGTCACCTCCGTGTTCTTGTGGTTGTCGCTGATACAAGAAGTGTTCTGGTTTTCCCACATGGAACTGGATGTGCACTCCATGGGGCTGGGATTCCCTACCATTTGTTAACTCATCCTAAATTAACTTCAGATTAAAACAAGATTATCAGTTACCCAACAATCAACTTCTTTCATTATTCTCAAGTTACTTTTTAAAATTATTACTATCTAAACACAACAGGCTTTAATTTGCTGAACAAGTATTCAGGTATCTTCTCTGTTAGAATTACTTGAAGATTATTATCTTCAGCTACATTTGGTGAATTGAACACTGATTGTAAATATATGAATATCAAATGGATTTGAGTTTGATGATAATTAATTTAGTCTGACATTCATGTTGATTAATATCAATATAAACAGCAATGAGGTTGATTCATACCTGCCCTCTGGGCAATTAGGGATGGGCAGGAAATGCTGCCGGGCCAGCGATATCCTCATCCTGTGAATGAATAAAGGAAAATAAAAGTCTCTACCCAGTGTGAATGTGTACATGTTCCACAATGCTGTGAACATTCCCAAAGCTAAGTTCTCTATACGCAAAATAACTTGAAGGAGTGCCAATACCATTGTTCATTACTTGGTGTGAAAAGAGAAAAAAAAGTCCTTCAAGTTGTGTTTATGAGTAAATTCATTGGTGTCTCAGCAGGATGGTTGCCTGAGTGAATCCTTTACCCTTCTCTCCCCCCCCCCCCCCCCCCCCCCACACACACACACACACACACACACAGCAGGTGAACAGCTTCTCCCCAGTCTGACTGGTTTGGCCCGTTTCCAGGTGGGAATGGGTAAAGAATTCCCTTCTGGCATTCCCCACATTTCCAGAGTCTGTCCATAGTGTGGCTGCACTAGTGTTTTGATTTCAGATAAGTGCTGGCAGACTGTTATACACAGCATTACGCACCCCACCCACCGCCCCCTCCCTTCCCCCCTCCCAGAACCCAGTATAAGGCAGTAAAACTTTATCTCCTGCTGTGGAAGGACAGCCTGTGTTAGACTGAGTAGGAACACTGAGCAGATTTACCTCAATGACAATTTAATCGGTGACCAGAGCAAGTTAAGCAAGTCCACATAAAATGCATTATAACACAGAGAGAGGCCCATCAAATCCAAGCTGGCTCTCTGTAGCAGAATCCAATATTCTCATTCCCCATACGTCCCCCAAACTCTGCAATTTTATTTCCCTCGGATCTGATCTAATTGTTTTTATCAATCATTCATCTTCTCTGCTTGCACTACCATAATAGGCAGCATGTTCTGCATATTTCCAGCCAATACAGTCAGCAGAAACACTTGCTCATCTCCCGCTGTATCAAAACTTTACATCTGATCTTAATTCTTGTGCCATCACCTATTGAATACAGATATTTTCTGTCTGCTATATCTAGGTGTGTTATAATCTTATATAGCTCTATCAAAAATATATTCAACTTGTTTAATTCAAAGAAAATACAAATTTCTTCAAATCAATTCACTGAGTGCATTGTCTTCATCAGTGAACCACACCAGTAAGTCTGTACTCCACACTCTGAAGATCACTCATATCATTCAATATTGATGTCTAATTTGTTCCACAAATCCAGACGAGACAAGTTTTCTGCACAACAGCAGTAGTTTTATTATTGGACAGCTGGCGGGAGTTTCAAAATGTCTCTAAAGTAGCCGAGTGTCTACTTGCAGAGACTGTTCTTCATGAATCTCTGCCTTACCCACAGAGACAGTATATTTAATAGGAATTAGACAAAGACATATCAGTCACATGGGCGATTGTCATTACATAGTTTAAAGCAGGTAATTATGACCTTACAAAGCTTGATGAATGGCGATGTCCTGTGATAAAGTGTGAATGGATTACAGAAACTGATTATTGTATTGTTCATGATTATGTGTTGATGGGAAGAGATTAAGGCAGAAGGGTTCTTCCTTCAGTAAATGGGGGATTCACTTACCTATGCTAATAGGGAGGGGAGGTAAGACAATGGGAGCGGGAGGCAGTTTAACAGGGTTGTGCCCAGGGCTCTCAGTCTTGTCTGGAAAGGGCAAATTCCTCTGTCTGGGGTTACGGGGGAATCCACATGTGTGGCTGCAATGCGTTCTATTTTGAAGTTACAGTCCGCCTCCCCCTGCTGAGGTGTTCTGTCTGTATTGTAAGAGTACGGGCCTCGTACTGTTACAATGCAGCAGTAAGGCTTTTGGCAGGAGAATGTTTAACCCTTGAGTCGCCAATGCATCCTGAAAGAAAGCAAAGTATGGAACTGGCCACTCTGTGGTATTTTAAATTCCCCATTCTGACCAGGAATCTGGTGACCAGAATTGGATGCAATGATTGACTGTGACCTAACTAGAGCTTTGTCAATGGTCAGCATCTATTCCATGAGTTTGTTATCATTCCCTCTATTAATGAAGCCCAGTATCCTATACGTTTACTCAAAACACTTTATGTTCTCTCTCCTTAAATGATTTGTACACATTGTCCCCCATCCTGCTGTCCTGCTCCCTGTGTCTGTTCCAATCAAATATATATTCCCTTTCTACACTGTTTCTCTCAAAATGCATCAACTTACTATGTGTTCTAATGAAGAGACATATTCCACTCAAAATATTATCTCTTGCTCGACACATTCTACACGCCCCGGAAAACAGAACAGGACAGCACTGGGATAATCGGCCCACTGTGTCTGTACGGATCATGATACCATTCCAAACTAATTCCATTTGCCTGTATATGGTCCATATCCCTGCCAACCCATGTCTGCTTATGTGTCTGCCCAAATGCCTCATAAACATTGTGATTGTTTCTGCTTTTACCAACTCTCAGGCAAGTACATTCTAGTCACTGACCACCTCCTGGAGAAGAAACTTGCCCGACATAACTTCCTTTAAACCTGCACAGACATTGTTGGAAATGCTCAGCAGGTCATGCAGCATCTGTGAAGAAAAATCAGTTAATGTTTCGGGTCTGGTCACACTTCCTCAGAAACGTTATCGCTGATTTCTCTTCACAGATGCTGGTAGACCTGCTGAACTTTTCACAAAAATGTTTTTGTTTTTGGTTTACAGCATCTGCAGTTGTTTTGGTTTTCATTTCCTTTAAACGTCCCCCCTCTCCCCTTAAACCTATGGCCTCTAGAATTTGTCGTTTCCACCTTGGAAAAAGAGTCAGATTATTCACTCTGTGCCTCTTGGTTCACCCCGCAGCCACTGACTTTCTAGTGACAACAACCCAAGATGTTCCAACCTCTCCCAATCCAGACAACATCCTGGTAAACCTGTTTTCAACCTCTCCAAAGCCTCCACATCCTCCTTATGTGGTGATCAAAACAGCACACAATACCCCAAAGGTGGCCTGATTACAGTTTTATAATCACCCCCCTGACAGAAGAAGGCAAGCCTGCCATCCACCTCCTTCACCACTTTCAGGGAGCTGTGAACGTGCACCTGAAGATCCCTCTGTATATCGATGCTGCTCAGGGCCCTTCCGTTTAGTGTATACATTCCTCTTGCAATGTGCCTCCCAAAATGCATCACCAGACATTTGTCCAAATCAGATATATCTGTATTTTCTCCATATAACCTTCTAACTGATCTTTCTTGCTGTGTCCTTTGACAACATTCTTCACTGTTCACAGCTTCATCAATTGTACCATCTACAAACTTGCTAATTCAGTTGTTTACATTTTCTTGCTAATCACTGATATATGTTGCAGACAACAGATGTCCCAGTTCTGATCCTTGTGGAACAGATGCACTGGCCACAGACCTCCAGCCGGCAACATGTCCCTGCACAACTGTTGCTGGGAGAAGTATCAAAGAGGAGCCTGAGTTTAGCAGTGCGTGTGACCTTTATTCAGCGCTCCTCATTTAAGCATGGTGGGAGAGTTCCCTCTCGAGAACTCTGTGGCTTCCCCAGCCAAGTACAGCTGGGTTTCCTTCATGCTTTCCGGTAATATTTTCTCCCGACCCGATCTCCTGGGTTTGGAATGTCAGCTCGGATATTTCTGTGCTCCCTTTCCCAGTTTCTTATTCGCTGTCCCTCTGCAACTTCCCCTCTCAGCTCATGCAGTTGCTTTGCCAGTTCATTCAAGAATTGTTTGACCCTATCCTTGCCATTGGACATCTCGGGCACTCCCAATGCCACACCCTGTGGCATCTGCGTAGTCCGTCCGGTCACTAATACAAAGGAGGACTGCCTTGTTCCCTTTGCTGGGGTTGATGTTAATTTAATTAGGATGGTGGGGAGTACTCTAACCCATCTCTGCCTGTCTCTGGGAGGGCCTTAGTCAGACTAGCTTTCGGTGTCTGCTTCATTCCTTCTGCTGTCCCTGAGCTCTGGGGGTGGGATGGGAGATGGGGTTTCTGTTCAGTACCAAACAGGCCACAGAGCTGTTTAACTACGTTCCCTGTAACATATGTCCCTTGGTCAAAATCTGCAGGGGAATGCTTCCACCCACTGAGTAAACCTGTTTATTAAGACCCAGCAGGATCTCCTTCCCTGGGATTGGGATGGGTGTCTGTGTCAAATCCATCTGTAATTGTTCCCATGGGCCCCTGGGTCCCTGCTGCTGCCTCCATTTTATCCTGATTGCTTTCACTGGCTCACACTGTGAACACACTACACACCTTCGACAAAACCTTGCTGTATCTCTCCCAGTTCCAGGCCTCCCCCTGTAGCGGAGCATCTGATATTGCATTGTATCCTGCTAAATATGGGCTGACCCATGATATGGTTTTAATAATGTTTGCCTTATACAGTGTGGTGGCACTGCTGGATCATCCAGACTCTGTCTTGTCCTATTACTGCCCCACCTTTTTCCCATTCCTCTTTCTCCTGTTGTGGGACCGTTTCTGGATTTATCTTTAAATCTTCCTCTCTCACTTCTGCAGCTCCTGCCACTGCCATCTCCTCAAATGTCTGCACTGTTTCAGTCAGTATTTTACCTGCCTTAGCCACATACTCACTGCCCTGTTGGTGTGGGGTTTCTACTTTCCTGTGAGCTCTAATATTTATTATTGTTGCTTCATTGGGAAAGTTAGCTGCTTCCACTAACTCTCTGACCGGTTCCTCATGCTCTATGTGGCCCCCAGACAAGGTGATGTACCCTCACCGAGCCCAGACCAACACATGGTCATGAACAATACCAAAGGCATGCTGACTGTCTGTGTATATGCTGACTCCCTGACCCCTGGCTAATGTCCGTGCTTCTGTCAGGGCTCGTGATGGTTCTGCCAATTCTGGCCTCCATAAAAGGCCTCCAATAATTAAACAATCTAGAGTTTGCCTTACCCCTTCGCGATGTGCAGATGGATAGTTTTAAAATCATGGTCTTTTGTTCCAATGGGACTACCCCCTCTGCCTTCCTGATTTGATCTCCCTGATATGATGTCCCAGGTACGCCTCTACTTACCCTCCCAGTTGCACTCCCTGTGGGTTAATTTTAAGCCCGGCCTGCCTGAACTGACACAATACTATGTTTAATATTTGGATATGTTCTTTCTCACCAACTGAGGTAATGAGGTGTTGGTAAGATTAAATAGACTAACTCCATCAGCCATACATCAGTGGGATATAATGGAATATTATGGGATCCCTGAGATAACTGGATCCAGGTGTACTGTTTTCCTTTGATAGTAAACACCAGCTTATTCTGCCATTATGGACCAGAACGCATTCACAATATCAAGGGCTGAGACTATATCCTGTTGCGATTTCAATCCATTAAATACAGTGGTGTGGTTCGCTACTGTAGGATACTCTTTAGAGGCGGATTTACTGAGGGAGGTATAATCAATAGTGAGGTGGGATGAGCCGTCTGGATTCAGTGAATTAGTCTGGGATACTGTCGGTCTGACTGTTCCCTGCTTCTCTCAATCTGTTACTGTCACAATTACTGCCTCCTCAGCCCCAGCTTTAATGGGATCCTGTGTGTGGGGGGAGTGAGAGGGCCCTCGATCTTTACAGGATCCACAGATAATAACGCACATTCCTGTTTGAGTTCCCCACACTGCTGTTTGGGTCCTAGCTATAACTCCCCAGATTCCCTGACTGTTCCAGTCTCCCTGCAATACAACTACTCTGAAGATGTCGCCTCTCCTTTGCTTCCTGTCTCAGGCCTGTCCAGGTTGTTCCCATATTACAGTTCAGGTCTCTACATCAATAGTTGCTCCGAACTGTTCTAAAATGGCAACTCCCAGAATGGTCCCTTCCTCAGTTTCACACTCCCATATCTGAGTATATTTTCCCATATCGGTGATCTGCATCGGATTATTTTATCCAGCTTCCTCGATTCCCTCTCCAAATGCTCTCATTTTAGTAATTGAGAGGGTGGGGGCAAATCCATATCGGTAACTGATATAGCTGCTCCTGTATTAATATTTATTAATACAGCAAACACAGCATCAATAAATATTCATGGGCTCTGCATGTGCCTACGTGAACACAGGCCACACACAATGTGAACATCTATCTCCCTCTCTCTGTCTCCGTTCCTTGGCTATGTGCCCTTTCCTGCTTCCCTTGTAACATTGTGGGTCTGATTACCCTCCCTGTATTGAATCTATTCCTCTATGTTTCTGCGTTTGCCTCAGCTCTCATGACCAATTCAGCATTTGGTTAGAATTATCTCCCACTGGGAGTCCCATGTTTATAATTACAGTTAAATGGGGTCCCATGTCATCTTTTAAACACATCAAACCTATTTCATCATCACACTTTGGGGTTTGGTAATCCCCCGTGTTCCTTACACACCTCAGGCTTCCTCTCTGTATGATTCTTGATATTACCCTTGGCTCCATGAGTCACCAAGGTTATTTTAGACCATTCAGCCTGTCCCCTCCCCAGTGTGTCCCTGCAATATCTGTAAATGCCTGGAGGCACTGGTCAGCTGTGCACTGGGGGGAACCGGCTCACACCCTCACCCTCTCATTGCAGGGACAGATTCTGCTGTACACGTCAGGGTATCTTGGCCTGAGAGATCTTGGCTGACACCATCATCGGTGAGACTGTGTACCTCAATTAATTCATCCATATTGTCTCAATGAGGCCCATTATTACCATTTCTCTATCAGGCTGGGTGGTCATTCACCAACACCTGTCATTCAGCCGGGGAAACGGTTAAGGTTTGGTTTCTGTCAGTTCCCTTTGTTGCTCCCTACTGTCTAGCCACGTTGAGCTTTGATGCCGAGCGGTGCCATGGACACGGCCTTCTGGGCCTTACAGGGCAGTGGGTCATCCCACCCATTGCTGTCCCTCTGTCCATACGTGGGCGCTTCACCATCTAACCTGTTCTACCCAGTGTCACCATCCTCACTGCCTTCTGAGGAGAGCGGGGCACGAGGTACATCCCCCACTGTGACTGCCAGCTGGCCCTTTGGCTTTAAGGCCTTCCGCACTGCTCCCTCACAGGGTCACCGTCTCTGTGACTCCCAGAGACGTGTAATCCTCCAGCTCCCACTCCACTCTGCTCCCTCACAGGGTCACCATCTCGGTTACTCCCAGATACGTGTAATCCTCCAGCTCCCACTCCAGTCTGCTCCCTCACAGGGTCACCGTCTCTGTGACTCCCAGGCATGATTATGCCAAGATCCTCTGTGCTGATTTATATTCTCCCAGATGTGTGTCAGCCTCAAGCCCTGCTCCAAGTTGCTCGATCACATATTCACTCCCACTGTGACTCAATCCTGATTTCGAACCTCCTGATCTGCTGCTTCTCCAACTCCAAGTCCCAGTTAGCCTCGATCCTCGCTGCTGATGTATATTCTCCCGGTCTGTGCTGCTCTCTCTCGGGTTCCTTCCCTTTGTGACTCCCAGGTAATGGTCGGCCTCAAGCCTCAGCTGAGATTTATAACATCGCATTCCGCACTGCTCTCTTACAGGATCGCCGTTGTGCCTGGAAGACAGTGAAAACGATGAGGATTAGACAGAGCAGAGGATGTTACAGTAACTGAGAGAACTGTATGGGATGGAACAGGTTATCTGGGGAGGTATGCAGACCTGCAGTGCCTAAAGCAGGTTACTGGAAGATACAGCGAGAGTTGCAAGCGCTGAAGACAGCAAAGGAAATAGAGAGACAATGGCTTATTCATGATGCAATTTTGTAGAGTCTAAAGGGCTTTTTCTGAGCTGCTTACAGAGATGCATAGACTTTAACAAATGCAAATTGAGAGCCAGCGAGTGTTGTATGGTACTGGAAACTGTTGGATGTTACAGAGTTCGAAGACGTTCAGTAACTGGGTGGAATAGAAACTTTTGGAGCTCTGATGGTATTCTAGAACCCTCAGGACATGAGGAGGTGCAGAGAATGGGAGCATTCCAACTAGTGGGATTGTAGGAACTGGAAGTCCTGAGATGAATAAGAAGGAAGAAAAGTACCAATTTAGCACACGCAACCATTGTCATTATAGAGATTTAAGGAAGGAAACCTGTGCTGTCATTGATTACTATTATATGGAGAGTTACAGAAGCTGAAGGGACTACCAATTTAAAAAAGGAGTGATTTTACGTGATTAAAATTTAAGCAAGATTAAATACATTTTAGTGATCTCTAGCACAGATGGGAATGGAGGAGGTGAGATATTGCGAGCAACTATAAGAGTTATAAGTCGGGGAGGATGTCAGATACAAAAGGGAGAGCTGCATTGTCTGTGTGCAGTTACACACATGAGGAGTATTGTAGCGCGTGCTGGAGAGGACACACATAACAACAGTTCCAACGGCTGGTGCAGTTGCGCAGGAATGCAGCTCACTATCACCTTCTCAGGGACAACACCAAATAAACAATAAATGCTGGCTCAGCCATCAATGCTCATGTTCAGGAATGAATGTGTAAAATATCTACAAGTAGCACTGAGGTCACTCAGGAAGGCACTTTCAGCAGCCCTTCACAAACCCGTAACCACTATGCCCTGGAAGAACAGGAGCTCCCGGTGCACGAGAACACCAGCATTTTCAAGGTGCCCTCCAAGACACGCTCCATCCTCCCAGCACTGTGTCTGTCCCTACACGCAAAAGACTGCAGTGGGTCAGGAAGGCAGCTTCCCCAGGGAATTACAGATGGGAAAGTAATGGAAAAACTCTGCTGGTTACAGCCAGACAGAAAAATAAATCCAGCAGTGTGTGTGAAATGAAATTTCCATTTCAGAACAACATGCTGAACATGGATAGAAGATTTGTCTGATGGGCACAAGACAGAGAGTGTGAAGAAAGGGGTCTTTTTCACGATGGGAACTGGTGATTAGGGGAGCTCCGCAGGGGTCAGTGTTAGGATGACACTCTACATGTTATACATTAAGAGTCTGGACAAAGGATGTGAAAGGGTACGAGAAATGGGTTTCCAAGAAAAATCCCAGGGATGAAATTCGTGTCATATGAGGAGCAGGTGAAGTCTCTGGGTCTGCACTTGATGAAGTTTCAGAGGCCCTGGCAGAATCTCATTCAAACTTACAGAATACTGAGGGGCCTGGATGGTGTGAACGTGGGCAAGATGTTTCCACGATCAGGCGAGACTCGGAGCCAAGGGCCCAGCTTCAGACTGAAGGGATGACCATTTAGAATGGAAATGTGGAGGAATTTATTCAGCCAGAGGGTGATAGATCTGTGGAACTTACTGCCTCGGGGGTATGTGGAGGCGAGTAATTCAGTGCATTTAACTCAGAGATAGATAGGTTCTTGGTGAGTAAGGAGATCACCAGGGTTACAGGGAGTAGGCGAGAGAATGAGGTTCAGAGACAATTCAGACAGAATCGAATGGTGTCACAGACACGATGGACCGAATGACCTAGTTCCACCCTATATATGATGGTGTTATGGACGGTCCTCATTCCATGGGTTTCTAAGTGTGCAGTTTTCATTTCTGGCTTATCGTTTACAATACATTCAAGCACTTTCCTGATCATTACGGTCACCTCTTGGTTTCAGAATGACTGCAGAAAGCTACACCACAGAGTAACTTGGGAATCCTTGTGCATAAATCTCATAAAGGTGTTATACAAGGCCAGCAGGACATAGAGAAGGCAAATGGAATGCTGGGATAGACTCCAAAGGGAATGGAGAATTTTTAAAAAAAGGGAAGGTTTGGAACAACTACAGAGGACTCCAGTAAACCCACACTGAGAATACTGTGAACAGGTTTGGTCCCCTATCTAGGGGGAAAATGTTCTTGCGTTGAAGGCAGTCCTGATAAGATTTAACAGACTGATCCTCAGAATTGAGGGATATTGATGGGAAAAGATTGAGAAGGTTGAACGTGATCTCATTAGCATTTAGAAAATGAGGCAAATTTGTTGATAACCGAAGATTCCTCTGTTCTTGCAAGTTTGGTTTCTGATATGTTGGTTCCCCTGACCGAGGATCTGTAACCGGAGATAAAGGGGAATGCAGGCACGAGGTAACCTTAAGAAAAATGCTGGGTTGTAGAGGCTGGAGGATGTTACAGAGTTCGGTGGTTCGAAATCACTGTTGGTGGCTAGAGATCAGATAGGTTGTCGGGCTGAAATATGTCACTTAGAGGCACAGGAAAATCAGTCCAGAAGGAGTTACATTGATCGGGAGGAATATAGGTTCTAGAGATGACACAGATAAGGGCGGCAGTTGGAGATAAAGGAGATACAGAAACTGGGAGGGATGTGGGGACTTGAGATTACATAGATTGGGTGGTAGTTGGATCTGCAGGATTTTATAGAGAAAGGGAGGATTAGACGGACTAGAGATTACACAGGTTGGGGTGGTAGTTGGAGCTACAGACATTTATAGAGAAAGCGAGGATTGTACTGACGGGAGATTACACAGATAGGGGTGGTAGTTGGAGCTACAGGAGTTTATAGAGAGAGGGAGGATTGGAGGGGCTGGAGATTACACAGATTTGGGAGGTAGTTGGAGCTACAGGAGTTTATAGAGAAAGGGAGGATTGGAGGGACTGGAGATTGCAGAGATTGGAGTGGTAGTTGGAGCTGCAGGATATTACAGTGAAAAGAAGCTTGGACTGACGGGAGATAACACAGATATGGATGGTAGTTGGAGCTGTAGGACTTACAGAAATGGGGACAATTGTAGGGACTGGAGAGGACACGGGTAGGGATGGTAGTTGGAGCTGCAGGAGTTTATAGAGATGGCAGGACTGTTGGTACTGGGGACTACATTGACATGGACAATAGTTGGAGCTGCAGAAGTGAGTGAGATTTGGAGGGCTGAAGGGGCTGGATCAGTTCACACAGCAAGAGAGAATTGTCGCGATTGGAGGGGCCAGAGATGATGATGGTTATAGGGCTGCAGGAGTTCAGAGAACTAGTGAGCGCTGTGTAGGTAGGTTTGAAGCATTCCCATCAGATACACAGAGATGTTGAGTGCTGTTCAGGAGTTGATTACAGAAATCGAGAGAGTTTCAGGTACTGGAAGATATGACAAAGACAGTAAGCTGTAGTATTTGAAGAGGTTACAGCATCCATATGCATTGAGAAGTTGGAGGCTGCTACAGGTGTTAAACATGCAGCAGGGGATCAATAACCTTGTATTGATTAGGATGATTGGAAGCTGTGGAGATAAAGAACGAGAATTGCTGGAACTGAAGAATATCACAGATGAGGAGTAACATATGTACTAGAGGTGTTAGAACATGAGATGTGCTGTATTCAATGGAGTCAGGGAAGATACACGGAGATCTGAAGGGACTACAGGTGATATAAAGGATAGTAAGGCTCCTCAGTGTCGGATGGGGGCAGTTTTCACAGACAGGGAGATTGTTTTTTGGGATGATGTTATTTACAGAGATTAAGAGTGCTGTATAGAATTGAGGAACGAACAGAGATATGGAAGGCTGTAGTTAATGAAAACATTTGTTGTTGTCGGATGCTGAGGTTCTGGAAATTATGTGGACCGGAAAGCTGGACAATCTGCCAGAGCTGACAGAGATAGGAACAGCAATAGAGCCGGAGACACTAACACAGAAAGGGAGTATTGCACACATTGGAGGGGGTTTCCTCTTTAGGGATGGTTGTAGGGGAGTGTAACATTTACACAGATAGCGGTGTAAGAGCTGGAGAATATTATGGAGATGATCAGACTAGAGGAACTTACATTGACAGAATGGGTGATAGCAACAGTAGGATGTTACAAAGATAGTGAGTCTTGTAGGAACTGGATTGGGAGAGTCACAGGCATTGGAGTGGGTTTTGCAGGGAGTGCTACAGGGACCTGAGAGGATTACGCAGATAGGGATGATTGTAAGATCTCCACATTATCATCGGCTTTCAGGAGTGGAAGAAGTTACACAGATAAGGAGGGATATTGGAGCTGTGGGAGTTCCCAGGGAACAGAATGTTTGGAGGGTTTGGGTCTGTTTATAGATAAAGCGGTTATGTTTAGTGACAGTAACATGGAACACAGAGGGCGAGTTTAGATTAGATGCCCCACAGCATGGAAACAAGCACTTCGGCCGAACAAGTCCACACCAACCGTCCGGAGCGTAACCCAACCCGACCCATCTCCCTGTGATTATTGCAACTAACACTACGGGCAATTTAGAATGGCCAATTCAACTGACCTGCATGTCTTTGGACTGTGGGCGGAAACCGGAGCATCCAGACGAAACCAACGCAGACATGGGGAGAATGTGCAAACTCCACACAGACAGTCACCCAACGCTGGAATCGAACCTGGATCACTGGCACTGTGAGGCATCATTGCTCACCACTGAGCCAACGTGCTGCCCCCAAATTGCAGAATTACACAAAGAGAGGATGTTTGAGGTGCTGAGAGAAATGTCGGGAGTGGAGGAGCAAACAGAGATGTGGAGTGCTGTTGCGGCTGAAAAGTGTCTGGAGGTGTTTATATAGATAAGGAGGTCGGTAGGGATCGGAGATAGTTACTGAGGTTGTGTGGTGGTATAGGCTAGGTGGCAAGAATGTGATCTGCCTGCAGAAGGTTATAGTCATATCATGTTCTCTTGGGACTTGAGGAAGGTACATAGGTGGATATTTTGGTCTAGCCTGGAGGATTTTACAGAGATGGGGTTGACTGTAGGTATTGTGCAAAACGACAGAAATTGGGATCATTGTACTGAGTGCACGATGAGATTATTGAGATTTGGCATGTTGAGACTGGACCAATTTACAAATAGGGAGAGATGTCAACATTGGAGTAGTTTTCAAATATACACCAGGATTCTGGGAGGAGTGGATGATACAGTAATAGGAAATTTTGGGAATTACAAGCATTAAAAATGCTGTCGTAGATGAGTTGGGCCGAAAGGTATGTTTCCTTGCTGTATGACACTATCACATGACAAGAGACAGTGTGAGAGAGGGAGGAGAGAACAGAAAGATCCCAGTTTTCAATACAAAATCCTTGAGCGAGGCCTGCTTCCCATCTGTTGTCCTGATCCTCACTATGACAGCACAGGCATGGATGAATAAATGTGAACTCCCGATGCTGTTTCTGGAAGGCTCAGTACAGTAGATCTGAAAGTCATCCTCTCACAAGAGGGTGGGAATTGAGCCTGGGACCATCATGCTCTGTGTTCACCCTTCAACACAGTACCTATGTCATGTTATCTGAACCAAAGTTCCATCCCTTAAATGTTCTCTGCTCTGTTCACTGTGAGTGATCCTATCTCGCTGCAGGATTTATTGAAGGCTCTCACTCTCCGTCGCTCTGGCTGACCAACCGTCTTCAATATGTTGATAGACGAGACAGGAGTTGGGAATTCTGCTGAGTCAGGAATATCCTGAGTACCTACATGAGGAAGAGAAATAGACAGAATGGTAAATCAGACTGATGTAGTGAGGGTAACACATGGAGAATGACACTGAGTCCCACAGAGATCTGGAATATCCCAGTCTCCATCCCTGGCCTGTGCTGCTGCTTGTCTCTGGAATGGAGAACACTGTTGGCTCAGGATCTGGAGTAGCTGCAAAAGGTGCAGTCACCGGCAGCAATTAGACCCTCACAGTGACAGATACCACATGGAGAGATACTGAGTGATAGCACCAGAGTGCCGGAAGGTATCAGGATCAAACCACGGTCAAGATGAAGGGGTTTGATGCATGCTGCCAAGGGATCAATACTCAGGGCTGAGTGAGCTATCAGTGGGCCAGGCGATGGACTAGAGTTACTCTCACTAGCCTGTTCATCCAGAATTTAATGGTGGTGTCAGGGAAACCCATCTGACTGCTTAATATCGTATAAAGAAGGAAATCTGTCTTAAGCAGACGCTCTGGCCTACATATGAATCCAGACCTAGAGCAATGGGATTGACTCTCAACTGCCCTCTGAAATGGTCTGGCAAGCCACTCAGCTCTCGGGTAACTGGAAGTGGGCATGAAATGCTGACCAGCCAGAGACAGCAAAATCCTATGAGTGCACTAAAAACAACACTGCTGAAACCAGTGTCCTGGTTAATCATGTCGGTAGGTTTATGGACAGGGCTTTAAACTGGCAGAGAGGATGCAGCAACAGGGTTCAGGTGAAATGAGCCTTCCAAATGCAAAGAGAAAATGTGAAGCCTTGGAACAGCATGGGAACGTGGCTGAAGACAAGCAGAAAGGAACAGGAAGAGAGAGAGTTTAACTAAAACTGTACATCAGCAAATCGGTTTGTGACAGAACATTATGGGAAAGAGTAAATAATAATGTTTTTATTTGGAATTGCCAAAATTTCTGCAACAAGGTAATAGACTTGTGACACAGAGATAAATGAGATTTGGTCCGCAGAGAGACGTAATTACAGGGTGAACAAAGGTGGAGCATAAATATTCAACGGTAAACAACCTTACAGGATCTCAGGCAGAATGCAAAAGCAAGATGGGAACCCTGACAGTAATGGCAACAAAGGCATTACAGAGAAAGCATTTGGCATCAGATTATGCAGCTGAATCATCCTGAATGCAAATTCTGGCTGCTACTACGTGTCAAACAAAATAGGCAGGATAACAGTTTTTACACTGCTGACAGTATTGCTCATCCCTGATTTAAACAGGAAGTCATTTGAATTTGTAGCAAAGGTGGCGTGATAATTTTGGGAGACGTCAACCTTTGTATAATCTTGGACAGACACATTGGCAAGAGTGATATTATCCAAGATCCTCTTTGAATGTTTTAGTCAGAGTATCTTTGAATAACACATTGTGAAACTGGCTAGGGATGTACCTATCTCAGGTCGACCGTTGGGTGATGAATCTGAGTGAAGGAGCAATATCACACCGAGATTCTCCAGGAAATTATCCTGGAATTCAAAGAGATTATGACATTTTAAAGTGACCATAAAGCACATCCGAACATCAGTAACAAAGCCAATTACATGATTTTGAGAGAGAACTGACAAAAATAAACAGGGTAAACAGACTGAAATGCCAGGCTGTAAAGGAACTGTGGAAAACATTTACAGCCAGGGTGTCCTAGAGACGTACAGCTCTTAAACAGACCCTTCAGTCCAACTGGTCCACGCAGACCAGCTATCCTTTCCTAAACCTGTCCCATCTGCCAGCACTTGGCCCATATCCCACTAAACCCTTTTTATTCATTTACCAATACAGATGCCGTTTGAATGCTGCAATTGTACCAGCTTCCACCACTTCCTCTGGCAGTACATTCCATACATTCACCACACTGCGTGAAAACGATGCCCTTAGATCCCTTTTAAATCTATCATCTCTCACCCTAAACCTATGCCCTCTATCTTTGGTCTCCACCACCTCAGGGAAAAGACCTTATCTGTTTATCCTGTCCATGCCGCTCATGATTTTATAAACCTCAAGAATGTCACACCTTAGCCTCTGACGCTCCAGGGCAAACATTCCCAGTCGTTTCAGCCTCTCCCTATAGATCATATCCTCCAACCCTGGCAACATCCTTGTGGATCTTTTCTGAACACTTTCAAGTTTCACAACATCTTTCCGATAGGAAGGAGACCAGAATTACACGCAACATTCCAACAGCGGCCTACCGAATGACCTGTACAGCTGTAAAATGACCCCCAAACTCTGATACTCAATGATCTGACCAACAAAGGAAAGCATACCTAACACCTTCTTCACTATCCTATCTACCTCTGACTCCACATTCAAGGAGCAATGCACCTACACTCCAAGGTCTCTTTGTTCAGCAACACTCCCTCTAACTTTGCCATTAAGTATATTAATCCTGCTAAGATTTGCTTTCACAAAATGCAGCACCTCGCATTTATCTGAATTAAACTCCATTTGTCACTTCTCAGCCCATTCGCCCATCTGATCAATATCCCATTGTACTCTGAGGTAACCTTATTCACTGTCCACTATATCTCAAATTTTGGTGTCATCTGCAAACTTATTAAAGGTACCTCCTACGTTCATTTATATAATGATGAAAAGTAGTGGACCCAGCACCGAACTTTGTGGCACATCATCGGCACAATAGAACAGTGCAGCATAGCAATAGGCCCTTCGGCCCACCACAATGCTATTCTCAACTCATCCCATCTGAATGTACATAGTCCATATCCCTCTATTCCCTGCCTGTTCATGTTTCTGTCGAGATGCCACTTCAAAACTTTACTCACATTTCTGTTTCAAGACCTCGCTTGGCAACTTTCACTCTCTGAAAAAAAAATCTTGCCTCACACACATCATTTAAACTTTCTCTTTCTCATCTTAAACCTCTGCGCTCTAGTATTTGAAACTTGCACATTGGAAAAGAGATTCTGACTATCCACATTATCTATCCTGTCCTAGCGTTATATCCCTGTACCTGATCGCCTGTCAGCCTCTGATACTCTCACAAAGCAATCCATCTTTGTTTAATTTCCTCTTAATCCTAACACATCTTTAAAAACACAATACTGGTAAAGTGCTGATAAACCCTTTTTGTACCCTCTCCAAATCCTCCAAATCCTTCCTATTTTGAGATGAGAACTGCACAAAGTACTCCAAATGTGGCCAAACAAACGTTTTATTCAATTACAACATCAGATGCAAACCACGATACCCAACGTTGTGACCGATGAAGGCCAGAGTTATATTTGCTTTCTTTCCCATTTGAAACACTTCTGTTGCCATTTTCAGGATGTCACTGGCTAGCACCAAAATCATAATAGAAACGTCAAAGATTTTAGTCTGCCGGGAGGTTAAACAAATGTTGATCCCTGTTCCGTTATGAGAACTTGGGAAGCTGACAAAGTGTGACATCAAACAAGCGATCAAGGAAGTGGGTTTCAAGGCGCATTTTGTGACATAAAACAAAGTTTGTATCACAAAACTGATTTGAACGAATTTGTTCTGCTCGAGGTCATCATCTTTTGTCAGACTAAAAACGACTCAGAATTTAGTTCTTCTATAACTCAGTGGTTCGAGGCTGGTTTTGTACCTCCATTCTCACGGCAGCCTTGCTGAATTTCCTTACAACTTTGCAACAAGCATCCGAAGGTGCGTTGTATGTGTTGTTTGGACTTATTTTTGAAGGAAAAGCTGAAAGTCATTTTCTTACGCAGACCAGGCCTCATCTGTTTCAGTTTGGAAGTCCACGTCCATGTTTTTCCTCTGAGGACCATGTGGATGTCAAGCTTCTGATGTGAAGAATGTCTTGGTTTGACAGGAAGAAAAACGTAACTCATTAGAGGCAATAAACTAACGGTGAAACAGTGGGGGACGAAAACTTACAGGGATGCGGCTGTGTGCTTCTGTTCCTTATGTAGAGACAGGAATGCGCTGGAATCCAAATTAAACCGGTCAGAGGCTGGAAGAGCACAGCTAGCCAGTCTGCCTCAGAGGTGGAGACATCTACGGTTTGCAGATACCAAATATTCACGATTGGGGCAGTCTTCGAAGGACAGCCTCCTGCCAGTTTACCCCTCTGCTTATGTCAACAGAATCGGGTTTTAAATCTAGTAATGAAGAAAGAAGAGGCCAAACGTTTCAATTCCTCATTTTATGTTAGTTGGGATGTCCTGAGGCCTTTGTCACTGTCAAAAAATGTGTCTGTATAGTTCCATCTATGGGTTAAAATGAGGTTCAGTCCTCCCCCAGGTCATGAACAAATGTGACGGTATCTGACTTCAGTCTCTATCGCTGGTTCATTTGAAATTAAAACTTTGCATGGAAAGTCTCATTGAGACAAACACTTCAGACGTCAGGCTAGATTAGAATACTTACAGTGTGGAAACAGGCCCTTCGGCCCAACAAGTCCACACCGACCC
This sequence comes from Hemiscyllium ocellatum, assembly GCF_020745735.1. Lineage (NCBI taxonomy): Eukaryota > Metazoa > Chordata > Chondrichthyes > Orectolobiformes > Hemiscylliidae > Hemiscyllium > Hemiscyllium ocellatum. The sequence goes on along the minus strand of NW_026869076.1, from coordinate 471,820 downwards.
GCCGAAGTGCAACCCACCCATACATTTACCCCCTTACGTAACACTACGGGCAAGTTAGCTTGGTCAATTCACCTGACCCGCACATCTTTGGACTGTGGGAGGAAACCGGAGGACACAGAGGAAACCCACGCAGACACGGGGAGAACGTGCAAACTCCACGCAGTCTGTCGCCTGAGTCAGAAATTGAACCCGGGTCTCAGGCGCTGTGAGGCAACAGTGCTAACCACTGTGCCAACATGCCGCCCATTACTGTGACTGTGGGCCAAGTAGTGGTAACTGAAAAGGAGAATGGATGGATGTTTGATGACTGGTACTGACATGATGTATTATTCTGTGCTGTAAAAGCACGGTGTCACGAACATTCTTTTTCGATAGAAATGTCTCATCACAGAAAAAGAAATCTCTGCTGTTAAGAGAAGACACAATTGAAGTAGAGCATCTTTGACTGGAATCACATGACAAACGCGTCCGCATGTGCCTTGCAATATTGTACAGGGCCATAAGGTGGCTCACTGGTTATCAGTGCTGCCTCACAGCGCCAGAGATATGATTTGCCTGCAACTGGGTTGACTGTCAGTAAGGTGCCTAGTTCAGGCGCAAATGAAGAGAGAAAGGGTAAGGAATTGTTCTGTGAGGGTTAATCCCTGGAGGATTGCTGTGCATTGGTTGCATTGAATAGCCAGTTTCTGAACTGTAGGCATTCTATGTTCCCTTAGTGTGTTGGTTTAGCAAATGTTCAGACCAGGGAGAAAAGTGAGGGAAAACTGTCACTTCCCAGTCAGGGATTGATCCATTACGCGACAACCAACGGATTCCCTTTTGCCTGAAATAGCTCCTATTTTCCCTACATTGGTAATGGCAGTACACAGCTTTAGACCGGGTTTTAATGTGTTGCATTGGACCCAGCATCCTTTCCCAACATGGACTATGCAGTGATATAAAGAAATAATAAAAGACATGGATGGCGATGACTGGAATGAAAAGACGTCAGGAAGAATGGACAGCGTTTACTTGGAAACAAAAAAATGGAAAGGAAGCCATCGATGTAGTGAGTGGTAATGCCATTTGAAAAGACAAGGCAAGGTTTCGTGGGTTGGTGGAAAAAACGAATAGATCATGTGGCGTGACACCAGGTAAAACTGAGTTGTGTCCGTATGGAAGGTTTCCAGGCGATGAGAATTTGGTGAGAGTAAACAGGAGGGAAATTCCTTCATTCAGATGGATCTATATCAAGACTTTAGAACTTCAAAACCAGCGATGAATGATAAAGAGAAGTTTGGAAAGTTATGCTTTTCCTTCTACAGCAGTTGAATTCGGAAATGATTACTTTTTTGCTGGAAAGATTATTGAGAAGCTGATCCTAATATATTTGTGAAGACGCGTGCAGACACGCAAGGAATGAATTTCACCGTGACAGGGAGTCTGGGCGGCCATGATGGGTACGCGTTACGTGCACACTCTGTAATTGGTTAAAGTTAATTGGAAAGAAACTTCATAACACCTGCAACTGAGTGCGACTAAGGACAGAATGTGCTGATTGTGAGGAAAGGTTCAGCAGCTTGTTCCACGTGACCTTCTATAAATTGTACAAAAAACTGAGCATGAAAGGGAAGCCGGTTAGCTCAGTCTGCTGCATAACTGGTTTATGATATAAAGTGAAACCAATAGTGTGGGATTAATTCTCGAAATGTCTCAGCATGCCCTCAGGATCATGATCGCCCAACTCAGCTAATACTTTCGACGATGGCGATAATCAAAGTGAAACTATGCTATCGTGAGTGGGAACTGACCTGCCAATGTAATGCACCTTTATCCTTTCATGTGTTGCATTGGAACATTTGGCTGCAATCACAGAGAAGGGAGTGAGTCCATATGCTGCTCACTCATCTCCCCCAAAATATCCATTAACAAGACGCGAAAAATATTCCTACTGCAATTCTGTAATCTTCACAGCAATACATAAAATATCGTTATCGTTTCGATTCCAGTTTTTGTGGTAACAGTCAAAATGTCCAATGAGATAAATCTAATATTTTGTGGATTGCTTTAATGGCCTGTGCGAGCTTGCAGAAAAATCAGTGGTATGAAAAGAGCTAAACATCCTTTCCAGAATTTAACACAGCGCAGGATCAGCGGTATGAAACACGTCATTTTTTGCAAAAATCACCTCTGTATCTCTATTGAGTGTTGGATATTCACTCAGGGAGTATTTATGGCTGGTCTTAAGTAACTGAGGCATTTCCCAAGGACAGAGCACTGCAAAAAAATCATATTTCTTTTCGAATAAATGCTGTTTTACTCAACGTTCTTTTGCAACTTTTAAATATATATGCACAGACATATACATGCATGCACACATACATTTATATCTGTGTGGATATATAAATATGCGCATATATGCGCGTGTGTGTGTGCATTCAGGACATTAGTAATGGATAGCCGGCCATTTCAATATTCTTCCTGTAGAATGTGAGAGCTTAGAGATTACAATAATGTCCCTGAAATGTGGTGAAAATGTGGCATCGAAAAATGTGGCGAAAATCGACTTTATTGATGCTGCGTACGTTTACTGTTGTGTCCTGAGTTGATCACCGGAAATATTATGTCGCCACTGGACTGGGGTTTTCCATCGATCGGCTTCACTTCGTCAGGGAATTCGATTCACTGAAATTTCACCAACTTCCTTTGGCATGTTCATATGACACATCGACCCACACTGCACACAACGACAACAATATTCAGCATACTGCACCCACGAGAACTTGGCATGGTTTTTATAAACAGTGAAAATTGAATAATGTTATGCAAGGGCAACGTGAATTCCAATTTAATTGCTGAAGACGCAAGAATCCAGAGTAAGAATTAAAATGTCAGAACTTCACGTTCATTACCTTGGCCAGAATTCCAGCCCAGCAAAGGGGAAATCTGCCCCTGAATCCCCTGAATCCATGCAATTGCTTGCTCCTGGTGTCTGCTTTGAAACCCATGCGAAGCAACATTCAGCCTGAAGGAGAACTTGTCAGATCCCTCCGCTGTCTGATCTAAAGCTGAAACAAGAGCTGTCTATTCCAGCTGGAAGGGAAGGGATGTGGAGGTGAAACCAAAATATTTCGTGGTGTTTAATTCATATTGTTATTATTACGATTGTTTAAAAATCTGGACCAGAAATGGCACAGACACAAAGGAGCCCATTGTTAATACTGATCTCGCCCCGCTCCATGATTCAATATCATCATGGCTGACACAACAATTATGTGTCTTTTTCCAGCCTATCCGCATCATCGTGTTGCATACTGACTAACAGATCTTTATTGATCTCTATCATAAATAGACATCGAAAATTTAAACTTGTGAGAGGAAAGTGTTCCGTTTTGAGACAGTTGGGTTTCTGCACGAATACTGTTGGTTTTGCAGATGAGCAGCCGAGTCTGCTCTGGCCACCTTCCAAACCATGAACTAGAATTCGACTCGGATGGGACTCGAATCCACAACCTTTGAATTACAATTTGAGCAGGGACATAGAAGTCCAACGCGCTATCTATTGCGCCACAGAGCCACGCCTATAGATCCCTTTGAACACACAAATATGTCTTTGAACCATTGCGTTCAGGACACCCATCTCGCATCTGTCTGCCCTGGTCACACTTATCCAGTACCTATTCCTTATCCACGTGTGCTCTGGCTCTTCAAGTGTTCGTCTACAGACTGCTGGAATGTTCTCATGACACATAGCTTTACCACATGCTCAGATAATGATTTCCAGATAAGCAACATTCTACTGGTGAAAGCATTCTCGCAAATTCTCCTCAAAACATCTTGTCTCCTGTATTTCATTTATGTCACTCTATTCCTTCCAAATATAGTCTGATCCCTCTCATACATATCTATCCTTTTCATAAAATGTTCATGTGAATAGGTTACTCAAAGAGCTTTCTCTGCTCTTCGATAAACATCCCCCAACCTAGCTCGTCTACCTTCACAATGGAAATGGTCCAGCCCTTGCCATTCCTGTCATCTCCTCTGAATATATCATCCTGCAATCAGAAGCTTCCAGCAATCTGGCGATAACAACGGACAAGCAAAGTTCCCTGAAGTAAAGCCAAAAGGTCTGAACAGAATCAGCAGCTAGTGTCCATATCTCATGAAAAGGAAAGTTAACATTTCGAGTCCAATGATCTCTCTTCGGAACTGATGGGATGGACGGGTGGGTGGAGAATGTGGAAGAGGGCGGACGGGTTCCAAAATGATTGAACTCGATGTTGGGACCTAAAGTTTGCATAGTCTGTCTGTAGAAAATGAGTTGCAGGTCTTCCAGCTTGTGTTATTCCTTGAAGGAGCACTGCAGCAAACCAGAGACCGGTATAGTGGCCTGGGAACACAGTGTCACGATTAGAGTGGGGCTGGAATTGTACAGTAGTTCAGGCAGCATCCGAGGAGCAGTAAAATCGACGTTTCGGGCAACAGTCCTTCATCAGGAATGCAGGCAAAGAGCCTGAGGGGTGGGAAAACAGTGTAATGTTGAAGTTACAGGAGACTGGAAGATCAGGACAGTTTTTGTTGATTCTGGAAAGAATGTAAGTGATCTCAATTTTGTCACCGACTCTGTTTTCCTCTCTCCATTGCAGAGAGATCACATTCTGAGCAGGAAATACAGTTGCCTCTATTAAATGAAGTGCAGACAAATCTCTGGAAGATGTGACTGGAAGCTTCCACAGTGAGGAGAGACATCAGAAACCAGCAGGAAATGTAGCTTACAACATAGAACGTTACAATGCAGTGCAGGCACTTCGGCCCTCGCTGTTGCAGCGACCTGTAAAAATAATGTGATGTCCATTGTAATGGGAAATTAGCATTTATTTCGAAACCAATAAAAGCACAGGGAAACAAAGAAGTAAGAACCTGACTTTGCAGAGCCAAGTATTGTAGTTAGAAAGAAAAAAATGTAAAGTTAAACCGAACTGATAGCAGACTTACAAGCCAGTAAACTACCATATCACCAGTCAAGGAATGGGAAAAAAGCAACTCCGTATCTGGAAAGGAACTCGAATGTTTCAGGTCCCTGATATTGAGGTGTTGATAAGAAGAAGCGAATTCTATTATCAAGGGAAAATGTATTATATGTGGAAGGTACACCAGTTACCTTTTTGGTAGATACAGGGACAACATATTCAGTCCTTAGATCTAGGCAGTTGAGAGAGTCGACGCAATGGATGCATCAGGATTCGTGACACGAGAGAGATTATCCACACCCCTATCGTGTGAAACCAGTAATGGTGAAACATTCCAATTCTCATTTCATTTCTCGGAATTCTGCCCTTTAAATCTGATGGCTGTCGATCTCATAGTGAGACTGGGGTCGGATTTGTGCAGTACCCCGACAGGTTTGCAGGTAATACAAAAAGAAGATTTACCAGCGCAGGCTGTAAAATCCGACTCACGACCCCTGATGCTTGGCTATGAGTGATGATTACCCGGAGAGCCATAAGTTCAGTGAGGATTCGCTCGCCTAGGTAGCAAGTAAGCATGTTAATCCCATTAACACCGATTTACTTGCTGGAGATATGAGGCACTGCACAGCACTGGCCCTTAAGTAATCATATGAGAAGGATTGTTTTAGGAGATTGTTTGAACCAGGTCAGTTATTATTTTGCGAATTTTATTAGAACGATCACAGATGTGCAGTCAGTGTAAACTTATCCAAAATATCTGTGAGGCAAGTAGACCCTATCTTTTTGATGTGGAACGCTCCTTTCCTCAAGTACCATTGGTGAACACATCCAGTGACAGGTGGCAGGATTTGGGACCATGGGTACTACTGTCACAAAAAAAAAGCTTGTGTCTTCAGGGACGATGTGCATATCTGCTTCAATGCAGATATAAGGACATACATGGAGAAACTAAATGGGCTAACTCAGGCAGACAGGGCAGTCCAGTTAACCCCCGCAAAGGGGGTAGCCTGGCGTTGAGCTGTGGTAGATGTCTCGCACTCAAGATTAAGAATGTCCCTGCTTAGTGCAAGGCAAAAGGCAAACGTGATATGGGGTTCATACGAGGCTGCGAAACGAAAAGAATAATCCCGAAGTCTCAGTATCGTCCTTGCAGAACACAAGACTCGTTAAAACCCGAGGCTGGAAAAGGAATTACTCCAGTCTTTGAATCCATCCTGAAGGGTGGAGTGATAATCCCCTGTGGATGATCACCGGCAAGAGCCCCCATTCTTACACTCAATAAGGCAAACATTCCAGGTGTATCGGGGAAATGGAGGTTTGTTCAAGACCAGCAGGTAGTCAATTATGCTGTTGTTCTGCCTGGACCAAATGTTCCTGATCCTAGTAATATATTAGCCCAAATTCCAAAGGACAGTAAATGGTTCTCTGCTTTGGATATAGCAAATGCCTTCTTTAGTGTAGCGGTACACCCAGAAAGTCAATTCTGGTTCATTCAAAGGCAAATCGTATACATTCAGTTGCATGGTCTCTTTCCAGTATGAACTCGCTTGTATTTCAGCAGATTGCCGGAATCAATTAATTATTTCAAATCACAGCGGACGAATGATCTCTCCTCTGTTTGAACTCACTGGTGCCTCAGCAGACAGAATGACTGAACGAATCCTTTCCCATTCTTAGAACAGACGAACGGCCTCTCTCCACTGAGTTCGCAGATGTAAACTGAGATCAAATGACGGCCTGAATGTATTCCCTCTGAGAATGCACTTGAATGGTTTCTCGTCAGCGTGAACACGTTGATGGTACAGCAGTTCGTGAGCCCTTTTAATGCCTTTTTCATACTCTGGGCCATTAAATGGTTTCTTGTCCGTGTGAACCCACTGGTGAGTCAGCAAGTTAGAGAACTGAGCAACTCCCTTTCCAGACTCAGAACAGTTGAATTGTTTTCCCCCGGTGTGGTTGCCCTGATGAATTTTCAGGGCAGACAAGTAATTGAATCGTCATCACATTTCCGCAGTTTCTCTCCAGCGTCCCTCCAATTATGCCTCGATATTTCAAATCGTGAATACTTTCACTCCACTGTGAATGTAGCTTTCTGCTTTCATTTTCAAAGGCCGGTAAGCTTCAGGCTACATGGAACAAAGCAACTCCTTCGAATTCTGAATTAATGCTTCGTTTCAGTTTCACAACAGCAAATCCTCATCTTCGATACCACTCAAATAAATCCAGAAATATCTCAGTAAGAGAGAATCCTCAGAACACCAAAGCATATGATTTTCATTCTCCATCGGATGTGGTTATTCCAGAACAGGTCAGCATTTATTGTTCATTCCTGATTTGACTGGGTAAGGTGATGATGAGCTTCCATCTTGAACCATCGTTTCTGTGTGCTGTCGGCAGATCTAAATTATAGGTAATTGGAATCCACAATTTTGACCCAGTGATTCTGGAGTAATGGCAATATATTTCCAGATCAGGATGGTCGGTGGGTTGTAGGTCTTTCCCATCTGTCTAGTGCCCTTTTCTTTTAGATGGATGAAGTTGTGAGTTTGTAATGTACTTTTGATGGAGCCTTGGTGAATATCTGCAGTACATCTAGTGGATGGTGCAGACTGCATTTGGTTATGGTGGGAATTGATGTTTGTCGATGTTTTATTAGTTATGAGTTGCTGCTCAATTCAGCTGCTCTGTTCTGGACGGGTTTGAGCTTTTCAATATTGTTAAACTGCAGTAAGGAATCCTCAAGAAGGTTAGGATTTAAATATCTCTTGCTACTCAGATGCAAACTGATCTGTTGTGTTTCTCCTGTACATTGTTTCTTTCACACTGCAATCATCCAGGCGAAAAGGAACTATCCCATCGTGTCTCATTCTGTATTGTAAAGTAGTAAACAATTGTTAGGGAAAGAAGAAAAGAAAGAGAAGAACATTTGGTCAATGAAGTGAATAACGCTCTGGTTCTGAGAGTGAATAGCTGTTAATGGAGACTGCCAGTGACAAATCATCGGCGGCGTGTAATCGCAGGCTATGTGTTATCCAGGCTTTAGGAGTCAAGAAAATCTCTGACTATGACCTGCTCTAATTTCCTAATTCCACCACCTCCAGCGAAATGCTATTACCAAACATACATCCCCCTCTCCGCCTTTGTCCGCCTTCCCCAGGAACCATTCCCTCTGGGGCATCGTGGTGCACTGCGCCTTCTCTCTCAACACCTCCCCCAACAGCTCCATGGAAGCTTTCCCTAAAATCACGGAATATGTGACACATACATTCATAGAACATGAGAACGAGGAGCAAGGCTTTGCCGCACAGGCCTTAAAGAATACTTCGCCATTCATTCAGCTCATGCCTGATCTTTCCATGGACACGCATCCACTTAAGCAAACTCTGCAGGTAATCTTTACTTCCTTTATTGTTCAAAACAAAAGCAGCCCGAGCTAAAAAAAAACATTGATTGATGTCTCATCAACTACATCGTTGGGCAAGCACGCCATCGAGGAACAACCCTCTGGTTGAAGAAATACCTTCTCAATTCAGTCCTATATCTCGTTCTAATCTAGAGGCTGTGCCCTCTTGCCCTAGTTTCATCTGCAAATGGAAGCATGCTCTCGAGTTCTATCTCACACATGACCTTCATAATCTTATACGTTTCCATAATATCCGGCCTCATTCTTCTGAATTTTCGAAATAAGCCTATTCCACATACTCTCCTGTCATCAGCGAACACCTTCAAATCTGGAATTCCATCTGCCAGAATATTGCCCCTGAACAGCACCTTGTCGAGGCCATTTTGAAAATCTAAGTACTTCAATTCACTGGGTCCCGTTGTACACCATGATCGTAATGCCATCATAGAATACGAAAAGGTTTTGCAGGAATGACCTGCTCTTCATTAATCCAGACTGCATCTGTCAAATTTATACGGAGAAGCCCCTCTATTTTTTCCTCGATTAAAGACTGAAGAAATTTATGCACTACAGATGTTAAACAAACTAGTCTATTATGTTGGAGAATGGGTCTAGGTGGGTTGCACTTTGGCGGTCAGTGTGGACTTGTTGGGACAAAGGGCCTGCTTCGATACTCTAAGTAATCTGATCTAATTCCTCATATTTTGTCTGCCTCACTTTTTAAACAGTGACGCCATATTTGTGTTTTCCAATCTGCTGGGACTGCCTAGAGACCAACGAATTTTGCAAAATTACCGCAAGCATATACCATTGCTTTTAGTACCCTGCGATGCATTCCATGCAGTCCTGGAGACGTAACCATCTTTTGCAATATTAGCTTCAACAATCCAACACTAGCTCTTTTGTTATAATGACTGTTCCCATGTCGTCACCAAACATGACCTCTTTGTCAATTACTCGCATGTTATTAATATCCTCCACTGTGAAGACCGACGCAAATGCCTGATCAATGTCACTGCTATTTCCGCATATCCCATAAGTGAATGTCCCTTCTCATCCACGAGAGGGTCAACGTTTACTTTTGCCTCTCTTTTTCATTTCATACTTTACTAGAATCTTCTGCTATCAATCTTTATATTCTGTGATATTTTTAATGCCATGTTCTTTCTTACACTTTTCTGCATTAAATTCCATTTGCCAACTCTCAGCCCAACTCTGCTGCATACCTGTGTCACTGTGTTATCTACAATATCTTTCAGCACTGTGTACAAATTTCCCGAACGTAGTGTCGTCCGCAAATTTACTAACCCATCCTTCTCCGCCCCCATCCAGCTCGTTTACAAAAAAATGACAAAAAGCAGTGAACCCAAAACAGATCGTTGCAGTACACCACAAGCAACAGAATTCCAGGATGAAGTTTTCCCATCGAGTAACACCCTCTGTCTTCTTTCAGCTGGCTAATTTCTGATACAAAGCACGACATCCCCCTCATTCCCATGCCTCAGTATTTTGTGAGTCACCTGCCGTGGCGAAATTTATCAAACGGCTAACTGAAACCCAAACGTGCATTACATAAACAGCTTTATCCTCATATATCTGTTTCGTGACCTGGCAAGTTTTGACACGAGTTGTAGCTCAGTTTTAGCTTCCCAGATGAAGATTTGCTCACTGAGCTGGAAGGCTCATTTCCAGACGTTTCGTTACCCTCCTGCTTAATATATTCAGTGTGCCTACGGGTGACGGACTGTTCATGAATTCTGCTTTCTATTTATATGCTTGCGGTTCTTTGGGTTGGTGATGTCATTTCCTGTAGTGATATAATTTCCTGTTCTGTTTTTCAGCGAGTTGTAGATGAAGTCTAAATCGATGTGATTTTGATGGATTTCTAGTTGGAATTCCATGCTTCTCGGAATAATCGTGTGTGTCTCTGTTTCACTTGTGTTCGGATGGATGCGTTGTCCAAGTCAAAGTAGTGTCTTTCCTGATCTGTGTGTAAAGATACCAGTGAGAGAGGGTCACGTCGTATTGTGGCTAGTTGGTGTTCATGTATCCTGGTGGCTCGTTTTCTGCCTATTTGTCCATATGCAAAAACTGATGTCATTTCCAAAATGCCATGCAAGAACTTGACAAATATTGCATTTGATAAACATTGCATTCGCCTGAGGCAACACATCCATCCGAGGACAAGCCAAACACCTACATGCAGGAGATTTAATCGAAGCATGGCATTCCAACCAGAACTCCATCAACAAACACTTCGAGTTCGACGCCATCAACTACCCCTTGAGAAAAAAAGAACTGGATATGACATCACCATCGGAAATGACATCACCAACCCAAAGAAAAGCAAACATATCAAGAGAAAGCAGGAATCATGAACAGTGCTTCGCCTGGAGACCCACTGAAATTGTTACCGAGTAGGGTGACGAAACGTCTGGAAATGAACTTGCCAATTCAGTGAGCAAACTGACCTACAGTTCAATTACCAATTCACAGAGCTCGATAATGTTTGTAGGTGTCGTCCACCCATTCACAAAACCGGCTTGACTTGCCCTCATAAATTTATGCCAATCGAGATGATTACAAATCTTATCTCATGGAACTTTTCCAACACTTTACCCACAACCGAGGGAAGGGTCAATGGTCTATAATTTCCAGGGTTTTCTTTACTCCCTTTTTTGAATGAGAGAGCAATTTTTACTATCCTGTAGTGTTCTGGTACTCTAACTTTGGACAATAACAACATTAATATCGAAGTGGAAGAATCATAAATCTGATTCTTAGCTTCCCAGAAAGTCCTAGGATAAATACGATCTGGCCCAGGGGAATTTAGATATGTTCACATTTTCAGAGCTTATGACGCCTTGTCTTTGGGAACTTCAATCCTATTTCGTCTGGTAGCCAGTTTCTCAGCATTATCCTAGACAACATTTTGTTTTCCCGGTGCGAATCCTGACTAAAGACATTGCTTTCGCGCTTCCCCCATCGCTTCTGACTCCACGCACTACTTATCACGACTGTCCTTCATTGGCCATAGTTTATTCTATTCATTCTTTTAGCCCTCACATATCGATGGAAAGCTTTCGGATTTTCCCTTAATCTATCTGTCAACAAATTCTCTGTCCCCTCCTGGCTCGTCTTCAGTCTCTCCTCAGGTTTTTCCTATTTAACTTGTAACTCTCAATCTCCTTAACTGAGCATTCACGTCTCATGGGAACACAAGCCTTCTCAACAAGAGATTCAACTTCCTCAGTAATCTTGACTCCTGCGCTTGACAATTTCCTCCCCCTCTGACAGGTACATACTTATCAAAGACACACAGAACCTCCTCCTGGAATAAACTCCACATTTCCATTCTGCCCATTCCGTGCCGTTTCTTTGCCAACCTCTGAATGCGTAATCTTATCTAATCGCATTGCAATTTTCTTTCCCTCAGCAATAGCGCTTGCACTCCGATGTATACCTATCCCTATGAAAATCTAAAATAAACATAACTGAATTTTGGTAACTATCACCCAAGTGCTCACCTATTGCCAAATCTAACATCTTGTCGAGTTCATTACCCAGCACTAAATCTAATTTAACCTCTCCCCTTGTTGGCCTGTTCGATTACACATTATTTAAGGAATCTATCGCAGATACACTCAACACTATCCCCATCAAGGCTACCCTGACTGAGCTGCTTCGACCGATCGACATGTTGATTAAATTCTCACATGATAATTGCCATTCAATTTTTCATTTGTTATTTACACCTTTGTTCACTGCCCTCCCCAATGTCATCTTAAAATTTGGAGGCGGATAGACTCAGACAAACAGTGACATTTTCTTCTTAGAAATTCTAATTTCCTCCCAAATTGATTCAAACTCATTCTCCATAGAAACTAAATCATCTGTTTGCATCGGTCTGAGGTTGTCCTTCAATAATTGAGTTACACCACCTTCCTTACCATCCTTTCTGTCCTTCCAAATTGTCTCATACCAGTTATTTTATACCTCCCAGTCTTGACTATGCTGTCTCCATGTCTCTGCAACGTGTATTAAATCGTATTCATTTGTGATGATTTATGCCGTTATATCTCCAACTTTCTTCCAAAAAGTACGAGCATTCAGGTATAGTACCTTTATGGTCGCATTCTTACTCATTGATTAAAAAACATCTACAATAATATCTTCCACGGTATCCTTGCTTCATGCTTCTCCTCCCTTGTCCATTTCTGACCTCCATGCTTAGCATACAAGTGCTCAAATACACCTTCCAGGTGAAGCAATACTTTCCCTACACTTCGCACAATCTAGTCTACAGCTCATATTGTGGTCGCCACTACCTTAGGAAACGAAGTGTTTTGCAGAATGCCAAGTTCTATCGCCAAAAGTGTCCCTGAGCTTCCAGTTCACTGCTCCTTTAGCACAGAACCATGTTCCGTAGCGACCGTCTTTATCTCAGTCTTACTGCAGTGTTGCACCATAGCTTAGCGCATGCTGAATAAGCAGCAGACCATTTTCTGCTTGAGGGCCCCACGACCCTCCAGATAAATTTCAGTCATTTTAGAGGCCTGAAGTTTCTCATGTGTTGGCCCCCGACGCACTCACCAGGCCTAGTCACACACTACCTTTGGTTAGTCATAAACAGTCTGTGAGCAGTTGTTAATGCTCCAAACAGATCATTATCAATTCCTATGCCCAACTGCCCGTCTCTCTCTTTCGGCTCTATCCCGACATCTCGTTTCCTCCTAATTACTGCACCCCCACATATCTTCTGCATATCGACCGAAGGTTTCCTGGAAATCATCAGTGCCAAGGATGGGGTCACTGGACCAAAAATGTTAACTTCGATTTCTCTTTTCAGCATCTTCTCGTCTTTCCCCTGAGGAGGCTGGATACTGTGCTTCTGCAATGACCCCCTGCGCAGAAGACAGAACTGTTTTCATCCTGAAAGTTTCTCTTGTTGATGAATCCCATTACAATGTTTGCCACTGGCATCGACTTCGTAGGTCAATGAAAATAGAAATCATGTGTTTGGGATTTGTGCCGCCGCTCTGTTCTGGATATGATAAACAACAAGAGAGCAACATGTCTGTCATATCAGATGTGAACAGATGGCAATCTGCACAGGAGTTGGAATTAAGTAAATGTTTTTCAGTTGGAGAAATTTCAAACCATTTCTCACTGTAATAGCCTGTGGCTATCAAAGCAAAATATTTTATAACCACGAATGCTGAATACAGCGTTTTCAAGCTAAAATATCTGAATGATCATCCTCCAGAGTTACAGTACAGTCGTGTTGCAAATGGAATAACTGACTGAATCACTTTACTTGTTCAGCGAGCAAACAGTCCTCTTGTGGCAAGATATATGGGCAGAATGCAGGAGGAGGGATGGAAAGGTTCTTAAGCAGTTTGACATAGGGACTGAGGAAGTGTTCGTGGTTTTCCAGATTGAAGTGGGCATATTCCCAATTCAGGATAAACTTGTATCTTATGTTCCTCTCTGTAACAAGGGAGGAAATTGCAGGTGTTCTGAGCAATGGTTTACTTTCATCTTTGGGTTTGTAGTGGACTGGACTAACGCAAGATTGGGAGAGATAAACCAGAGAATCACACAGCAGTGAGTCTCACATCAATTGAAGGGAACCTTTTTGTGCAAACCTTGAAGGAAAGAGTTAACTGCCACTTCACCAGGCAAGGTTTCATCAGGGAGAATCATCACGGTTTTGGTACAGAATGTCATACCTAACAGATTGGATTAAATACAATTTATTGGCAAGTGATCAGGTTTTTTTTTGAACGAGGGTGGTGAAGTTGATGTAATTTGTGTGGATTCCAACATAGCCTTCAACACGACACCACTCTGAAGATTGGTAGGAAGATGCAAGTGAAAAGGGATTTTAGGTTCCCTGGCAGTTGGATACAAACATAATTGGTGGTGGTAAGAGACACAGGATGGTGATAGAAGTCTGTTTCTTGTGACTGGAACTGGTACTCAGTGATGTAACGCAAGGATGAATGCTGGGTCCCATGTCGTTTGTGAATGTGTGTAAAGAATGTAGAACAAGTTAGGAGGAAATGATAAGCAGAGTTGTCGATGATACGAATATTAGCAAAGTGGTTAATAGTGAGGAAGATCCTTTTAGGACGGAGGAGCACAGAAATGGATTTATCAAATGTCACACTCAGAAAGGCGACGTTGAAACTAACCATAAAAAACATGAGGTGATGCACATTGGAAGTAACACATCAACTGATTACACAATGATTGACAGGACACGAGGAAACCCACGGGAACAGAGAGACTTTGCATGTTGGTCAACATATCCGTGAAGGCAGCAGAACATAGTGACAATCACAACTTTATCAGTCAAGGAAAAATTTATAAAAGCAGATAAAGTGGTGCCACAAGGAGACAATGTGGTGAAGAAAGCACTTGGCACGCTTTTCGTTATTAGTCAGAAAGTCGATTATCCAAGTTGGAATGTCATGTTGTGGCGATATGGAGCATTGGTGAGATCACATTTAGAATACTGTTTACAATTATGGTCAACTTCTACAGGAAGGATTTTGTGAAAATTGAAACTGTGCACACATGATTTAAGGGATGTTGCGGGGAGCCGAGAGCTTCAGATAAGCATGGAGATGGGGTCAGCAGGGGCTTTTTCGCTGGAATGTTCCAGCCAGTGTGTCACGTTCTCATCGTTTATGAAATCATGAGGGGCATGGATCGACAACTGGCCTAAATCATTTGCGCAATATGTTGAAGTTCAAAACTAGAGGGCACAGGTTTTAGGTGACAGGCACTGAGTCACACTAAACAACAGATAGAGAGTGACAGAATGATGGTTGATTTCCAACAGGCATTGGTTAAGCTCAGTCTTTGGTTTTAAAAATAAGCATTTTCTTCGTGAAAGCATTTTGGTAGATAAGTCGTGAATAGAACATTAGGGGTATTAAAATTGAGTGATGTACCATTGAATAAGTGAGTGGGTAAAATATTGTCCAATGAACTCTGAAATGGAGAATGCCGTATTTATAAGGAACAATCAATAAAGATCTTTTAAATTAAATGTGATATTGCAGGACTCTGAAATACACACCAAAATGGCTGTGCTGGGATATGAGTCTCATTGACTTTTCTGCAGGAGCATCAACTGTTTTGGAAGTCAAATTAATATTTTTCATCTGTTCAGCAATGGCGAAGCCAATATCTATTCCACCATTCCTCTCAGAACCTGACAGGGTGAGCATGCATTGCCTGATCGAAACATTCCGGTTCATGAAACTCGTTTTTCCTTTGAGTAACAGAATGTAGCAGTTATCAAACCGCAGATTTCTCTTTTCCTTTCCCAACTTTATATTCAAACATTCAGTTGCACTGAGAGAATGCAGAATTCTACAATTTTTTTTCCCTCAGTTAATCAGCCTCAGCAGTTTTCTGTTCTTTAGTGATCTGAATGACCTGATATTTATGGGGAAAAGAATGTTGCAGTTTTCCTCGCATGCGGCAGAAGAAACAAATGAGTGGCAACAGGTGCATCTTAAATTTCTAAAGCAGTTGAGTGGTGGTGGTGTCGAGTTAAAAGCGTGGATCTTGAAAAGTACCCCTAGTAAGGCAGCATCCATGGAATAGGAAAATCGATTTTCGAGCATAAGTTCTTCGCTAGTTATGTTCGAAGCATTGACATTCCTGGTCCTCAGATATTGCCTAACCACTGTGCTTTCTAGTGCTATCCTTCCTGACTACAATCTCTCGCATCTGCAATCCTCGCCTTCTACTTCGATGGGGGTAGTGTCAGATACTGTTCTTGAGATGTAACAACATGTTCGTAATGATAGTTTGGATATGCAGTTGGAAGCTCATCACTGATGCAAATCATTCTCTACCTCCCAATCTGCCAAGCACATGCAGGTCCTGCGCCTCCCTCGTTGACATTCTCTAAACACCTGACGCCTGAAAAAAGAAGGCCTCATCATCCACTTGGGACCTTGATGCCACATGGGATCACCAGTTTCCTCAATCACCCTTCGCTCACATTATTCTAGTTTCATGACTCCAACTCAGCATTGCCCTTATGTCCTGCACATCACCTTTACAACCTACCCGCTCCACCTCCTGTCAGAACTCGCATCTTATTTTCCACCTTTATCTGCTCATCACTTTCTCAGCTATCACGCCCCCAAATTCCCAAACCACCCATTTATCTCTCCGTCCCCACGGCCACAAACCTCATTCTTGATGAGGTGTTTATGTCCGAAACTGCAATTCTCCCGCTCCTCGCATGCTGTCTGAGCAACTGTGTTTTCCATCGCCACACTGTCGACTCTGAGTTCTGGCACCTGCAGTTCTCACTTTCTCCGCGGCGCAGTTTTGTGCAAAAGTCACATCATTGAAAAAGTGCAGTTTCTGTGGATTTCTAAGTTGATAATTTCATTTGCTCAATCGGCTCTAGATGGAGTATTGAGTGTCTTTCTGCAATTATCATTATGGCAGGGATGTGACAGCACTGGAAACTGTGCAGACCAGATTTACCAGGACATTGTCTGTTCGTAGAATTTCAGTTATGAAGATTATTTGGACAGACTGCGCTGTCACAAAGATGTTCTCTTTTAAAAAAAACAACGAGCTGTACTTTTCCTCAAGGATTATGTGTCTTGACGTTGTTTTTTATCAAAGGCATTGTAAATCAGTTCAGGCTCTGAATCAGATGAAGTGTTATAGTGATGTAATTCTTCACTGTGAGGCCTTTTTTTCTCTCCATCAACAGCTGAGGCTTGTGGCCAAAGACTCTATGTTTTAGAAATGAACTGTATAATCGTAAAAGAGTGGTCAATCTGGAATGCTGAATTCCAGTTTTTAGATCCTTCAGCAGCAGTGGTGCACTAATTAATAACTTCTCTCCTTCTGCCGTTCTAATTTTTAACCGTAAGATTCTGTTTCATTTTTACTGTGTTTAAGGTGCTTTTTTTCGGAATGTTGTGTACTTTCAGAACGACATAATTCAGTTTATTTTGGAAGGACTAAGTTCTGTGGGTATTCTATATATTTTTTTATTTTTCTATCCGTGATTTTGTGATTTTTTATAATTAGCTAATTGGGTAATTATCACTGTACACTTAACGAAAAAGAATAGAATGTTACGATCTGGGTTGTCTGCTTAATAACATTTTGAATGATTTAGCCTAGCTCATAACAAATTGGAAGATAGTTGATGGATTAAAAGAGCAACCGATATATGCCTGCGTCTTCATTTTGGGTGTTGATTTGGATTGTCGTGGACAGTTCTTGGGAAAGCATGTCTCATTTAGGTACAAAGGGTTGTTTGACTATTTACGATGAAAAGTTGGCATTTTTACAAAAAACTGATTCAGGCCAGGCTTCTGGAATAAGCAAAAATGCTGGGGTTGTATTTGCCTCTTTCTGTGAGAAAAGGAGAGGTCACTCCCCGCAGTAGCTCAGCATTTCACCCAGCTGGAAAATTCATGAGAATTCGCAGAGATGTTTAAATTTTAATTGAATATGAAGCAGCTTGAGTTAGACGCGAGAGATAAGGAAAAGAGACCAGATTTCAAACAGTTTCAGGTACGATTCGAAGAAGAGAGAGCACAAGAGCAGAGAGAAAGGGAGACAGAGATTGAACTTCAGAAATTGGCAATTACTAAAGGAATTCACATTAAAACGCTGGAGATAAATGCTGAAGATAAGATTACACTGGAAGAGCATATTTTTAAAACGACAAAGAGCAGCTGAAATGGCTGATTGTAATGAACTGATCCATAAAACAAGGATGGGCTTCCAGAATCATTTTACGCCTGCGGGAAAGAAATTGGGCAAAGAGAAATCCTCACGTGGAACGGGAAAGTTAAATCTCTGTGAAGATCATGAGGATAACTTATCACAGGATATATAGGAAAACCTTGAAGGGAACAAGATCTGAGGTTTTCATTGCAATAAAGTAGGCCACATGAAATCAGTATTGGAGAACTATGGAAAGCACTGTAAAATCAAATGCAGGAAAACAAAACAAGCCTGGATGTTTTGTTGGCATGGTAATAGAAAGCACAGTGGAGGCTGGAAAGCTTCATCAGAGTGCACAAACCGATCAGAGGTTGGTAAGGGGGAAGTGCCATGTGTGCTTGAAAAATATACCTGCAAAGTTAAAGGTTATTTACCTTGGCGAGGAGTAGCAAATAGACAGGTAACAGTATTTAGGGACACAGGATCGTCTCAGTCTGTGATGCAGAAGGATGGGGAAATATGTACTCCTGAAGAACTATGTGTACAGGAATTCATGGTGGGACGAAACATTGCTCAGTGATGTACAGTGAGGCTAGAGTGGGCAGAAAAGAGTGGGGAGTTTGTAGTGGGAGTTCTGGACAAACTCTCAGCTCCAAGAAAAGAATTTGTGCTTGCAAATGATATAGCTCAATCACTGGTTAGCCTGCTCCATACTCCAGTTGAAAAGTCAGTCGAGCTGCAGGCAAGACTAGCAATGCAGGACGTTGATCAAGGAATTTTCCCAGATTGTGTCTTTACACGATCACAGAGTCACAATCGAAAGCAGGAGAAATCAAAAGGCACGGATTAGGAAGCTGAAAAATGATTGCATCCATTTATGTTAATTAGTACTTATTCCCATCTTTTATTGAATGTAGGGAATCTACACAATGCATCAAGATTACAATGTTTTTAATATCAAGTAAGTTGGACACAGCAGGGGACAAACGTTAAAAATGCAAGCATATTCAGCTCAGCTATGCTGCTGAGTTACAGCAGAAAGATGAAAAATTAAAACACTTGGATCAGAAGACATATATTCGGAAGGAGAGTGAATGCATCCCTGTGTGATATTACTTAGCAAATGATATGTTAAGGAGGAAATGGAGACCAACATATATTCAAGTATGTGAGAAATGGGCAGGATGGTTTTTTTTTCTAGTAGGGTACAGAAAAGTGGTGCTGCGAGTGCCACATGTGCCAAAAAATTGAATGTCACTTAGGCGTGAGGAAAACGGAGGCTAAAATACAAAGACATTTTTACTGGCCTGGATTGCAGATGAATGTAATTGAATTTTGCCTGACGTGTCATACATTTCAAACCATGGGAAAAAATAAAGCCTGCACCTTTAATACCTGCTGCAGCGTTCAAGGAATCTGTCTTAATTGTCTTGATGCATTCTGTAGGTTCCCTACATTCAATAAAAGATGGGAATAAGTATTAATTAACATAAATGGACGTATTGACGATATTTCCAAATGCTGTTCAATTCTGCAAGATGACAGCTAAAAGGATTGAGGAAAAATTACGATTAAAAAAAAAACTAAATATAAACTACTATCAGAGATACAATTAGATCAAGGGTCCAACTTCACATCCAACTTTCCAGGGAGTATATAGATAGCTTCGGATTAAAACGAATCAAATCCACTGTGTACCATTCAGAATCACATGGTGCACTGGAAAGGCGACGTCAATTATTAAAGACTATGTTGAGGTTTTATGGTTCGGAGCAGCCAGATTATTTCCATAAGGGAGTTGCGTCAGTGCTGTTTGCGATCTGAGATATATCGAAAGAATCCACAAAACTAAGATCATCTGAGACCAATTTGGGGCATAAAGAAAGAGGACAATTAAAATTTAATAAGGAAATATTAATAAGTCAGGTTACAGAGACCACGCATTTGGACGATGTATCAAATTTTAGAATTGGACTAAATAATGTGGGAGAGTTGTCGAGACAGCACTTAAAATTATCGCAGCAAATGGTGAAGCAGGAAGTGTATGAGAAACAAAAAAAATCAGAATTTTGCCACTGGGAACAATGTATTTATTTAAATTTCATTAATTGGTGAAACTTTAAAGCAAGGTTTCGAAGACCTTATCAAATTAAGAGGAAATCGAGTGAGGTTAGCTACTTGATAGGAACTTCTGGCATGAAGGAATCTCACAGAATGTGTGATGGGAATATGCGCTAATGGTATTTTGGCAGAGAACGAATGCAAGGGGAGAATGTGTTATTGAATACAACACACTGGGAAGAACCAATTTCAGCGAATTCTGCAACGGACGTTCCTGCTACAAAATTGGACAATGCAAAAGTTGTCCAATATTGTTAAAGTTATTCAGTTCTCTTCCAGAAGAAAATCGTAAGAGTTATTACTCTTGCATGCTGAAATAAACTGGGAATTAATAACCTATTTGTAGTTGATGTAAATATAGGAGTTGCTGTTCTGATTTTGTTACATCCTTGCAGGCATAACCCTATAAAGTTGGTGCAATTTTATAAGGAGATATCACGGATGTTCCAAGATGGCATAACCAAAGTGAGTTTCAATGAATGGAGTTCACCCATCATCATGGTGCCAAAGTCAGGTAAGACCCAAAAGTTATGTGTGGACTATCACAAAGTCAATGTTGTTAGAAAGACTGGTGCATCTACGCATCTGTAGTTGGAGGACTATGTGGAAGAGATTCGAAGAGCAACTTACATTTCCAAGTTGGAATTCCTCAAAGGTTACTGACAGTAAACTTTGTCGGAAAGATCAAAGGCAATTTTGTAACGCCAACTGGACTGCATAAATTTAAAGTAATGCCGTTTGTGCGAAAAAGATTTCACTCGTATTTCAGAGGTTAACGGACAAGGTAATTGCTGGATACACAACAGTTTGGTGTGTTGTGTGCCTGGGACATTCAGTCTCTCATGAATTGAATATTTACAGAATTTCTCGGGCTTGTTTGATCGAATACGGAAGTCAAACTGATTTGTAAACCTAACTGAAAGTATATCTGCCAAAGCCAAAGTCACCTTCCTGGACTATGTCGTTGAACACGGACAAATAGCCCCACGCGATGTGAAAACGAAAGTTACGGGGTATTTTTATACATTGTTGACGAAGAGAGCAGTACAACGGTTTACCGGATTGAGTGACTTTTTCTGAAAGTTTGTGCTGACTGTTAGAAGTGGGACTGCTCAACTCACCGAATTGCTCAAAACAGGCAAGAAATTTCAGCGAACACAAGAATTTCAAAATTTATTTGACAGCCTAAATATTTTGTTAACCATTGCCAAAGTATCAGCCACACACAATTACACGAAGGTTTTCAGTGTGCCAGTGATGTGAATGTCTCTCATCTTCT
Organism: Hemiscyllium ocellatum; assembly: GCF_020745735.1. Classification (NCBI taxonomy): domain Eukaryota; kingdom Metazoa; phylum Chordata; class Chondrichthyes; order Orectolobiformes; family Hemiscylliidae; genus Hemiscyllium; species Hemiscyllium ocellatum. The sequence goes on along the minus strand of NW_026869076.1, from coordinate 450,339 downwards.
GCCCCTCTAATATCGACCTGTAAACCAGTTTCATTTGTATTCTGTGTTTATGGGGTTTAATTATCAGGACTGTTGTGTATTTTTTTGAAAAGCATAAGTAAGTCTACTTTAGATAGCTAAGATCTGTGGGTATTTTATATTCTGTTCATTGTGTTTCGTTCCTTAGTTTTGTGAATAATTTTCTCTCTGTTTTCAAAACTGGAAGTCAACCTAGCTAAAGTATTCTAAGTAAATCTTACTACACACTCACCAAAACAAACAGCGACGTTACACTCTGGATTTCCTGCATAAGAATGTTTTTAGTGGTCTGGCCTAGGCAAAACGGGAGTTATTTTTCTCAGAGCAGAGCTGAATGTGAGGAGACATGATTGCCGTCTACAAAATAATGAGGAGCATGGAATTACAGATTGAAGGAAACAGTTACTCTTGATCGATCATCAGGGTTTGTAGATTTCAGACAAGATGCAGAAAGCTTTGAATAGATTTGTCGGAAAACTTTATCTTTCTTCAGGTGGTAGACTCTGGAACTCACTCTCTATAAAGATTAGTTGGACATTGAACTTTCCATTCTTCTCTGAATGCATGGGCCAAGGCAAAAAATGCTCAAAGCCGAGCATTCCCGCGAGCAACAGTGATGTGATCCGTGGCTTTGTGAAATGGAAAGGTACCCACGACCAACGTGTGCGACTATTCAGCTTCCTTCCTGTGATGACACTGGAATATTGACCCTCAGCTTCACGTGGACATTTAATGAAGGCATTCTTATTCCTGCAGATTAAAAACTCACACCTTATTTCGGCTGAAGAGAAATCAGTTTTCAAAGCGTAATAAATGCCTGCATTTCCCTCGAGCTAGGTAGGACTTGAACCTACAGTCTCCTGATCCATAGTCAAGCGCGTTATCCATTGCGCCACTGGCCCGACGAACAGCCCACTCTATATGAGCCGTGATGTTAGCACGGACATGATTAATAGCAGTGATGTGCACGAATTGAACAAGCAACAAAGATAATCACTGTCACTGCTTCAGTCCAATCTTCACCACCTCTCGAAGCAGGGTTTTGTTCCAAAAAAAGGGCACGGATATCCATTATTTTCGTATCTGAAACATTTACAGCAAGGTAAGGGACAGAGGTGTTCATGGGGTACACTTTCCCATCAATCCAAACCTTTCCATTTCACAAAGCCACGGATCACATCACTGTTGCTCGCGGGAATGCTCGGCTTTGAGCATTTTTTTTTTGAAACTCCTTTGCCCATGCATCCAGAGAAGAATGGAAAGTTCAATGTCCAACTAATCTTTAGAGAGAGTGAGTTCCAGAGTCTACCACCTGGAGACTGATAAAACAAGATAAAACTGAACCAGGAATAGCGGCGGCTGACTGGGGTCTGTTTCTGGGAAGAAGACTCAGACTCTCTTTGGCTTAATTAGCGAGCCCAGAGCCACTGTTTTTGGGTCCAGAGTCATACAATGACCAAACATGGAACCTCTAACTGTGCTCTAGCACCTGGTGCTTCCCTCCCCTTTCGCCCTCACTCGCCAACTATCGATTGAAGACGACAACATTTCGTTCCAATGATCACTCGCCACAAGCATGCTCTCCAATCATATTAACCCTGTGCATGCTGCAGGACCCATCCGAACTGATGATGTATAATGCCCAACAGCGTAGAAGAGGCAGTTCTACATGACCATGCTGTAGGCATTGGTGCTCCAACCAATCAGAGAAACTCATGGGCGCGCTGGGGGCTCTGATCAATCATAGAATGCTGTTGGGCTCAACTAATCTAACCAGAATTTCCACATCCCAACTCTCAATCAAACTTCGCTTGAAAAATTCTTCCAGTTCAAAACACAATTGTTAATGATGACTCAGCTCCCTTTCCCGCAGGTGAAAGTGAGGGCTGCAGATCCTGGAGATCAAAGTCAGCATGAGAGTGGTGCTCATGCGGACGTCTTCTACCCCCATCTAAAAAAATCAGCAGATAGTTCACCACAGTTTTCTATGAACCATTCTATATGAACAATTCGATTTTATCTTTCCTGAATGAAACACATTTGTTTTTCACGTGGCACCTCATTTTGTCTGGTATGACCGTTTGCAACATCTGTCACACAGCTTTAAACGGTAATCCTGTCAGTACTGAATTAATTTACGAAACTGTCGCATGGCAAACTGAAAGTGTGCATACCTTTTAAAGATGAGGAAATATGTCTGAATGTCTGAATGTGACTTGGATATGCTTACTGGTGACTGGAAGCGGTGGAAAGTATACATTCTTTTCCACTTTAACCAATATTCCATCTCACTGAACTCCACAACTTGCCAGCAAAATGCAGGACATTTTCTGTCGCGACCCTTTGGACCAGAATTCCTTGCATCCCAACATTTGCCCAGAAAACACCACTCCATAAAATCACAGAAGTTGCGGCTTTACCACCTGGTAGGGCACCACCAAGTATTGCATGCAGCTCTGGTCACTGAATTTTGGAAAAACGTGAAATCTCTGGAAAGGGTTCAAAGGAGGTTTACTAGGATGATGACAGGTGTGAATCGAAAGTCTTACGATCAAAGTCTGAGGAGACTGAGGTTGTTTTCGTTGGAGAGAAGAAGGTTGACAGGTGACTTAATCAAGATTTATATGATTATCAGAAGGTTAGATAGAGTGAAGAGTGAGAGCCTCTTTCCTCAGATAGGGAAGGCCAACACGAGGAGCTACAGCATTAAATTGAATGCCGATTGATTTAGGACAGATAACTGTGCTAATTTCTTCACACAGAGAGTAGTACGGGAGTGGATCAGCCTGCCTGCAACAGTCGTAGACTCACTGAATGTGAATTGGACAAAAATATGGATAATAATGTAACGATGAAGGTTAGATGGGCATCATATTTTTTTCACAGGTCAGTGAAAAATCGAGGACCGAAGGGCCAACTGCACTGTAACGTTCTAATGTTTAAGCTAGATGACCTGCTGGGTTACCATACCTCTCCTCACTGTGTGACTTTCCAGACACTGTTTTTAGTGATTTGTCAGCACGACTTTCAATCCAGGCAACTGTATTTCCTCCTCTGAATTTTATCACTGCACAATGGGGAGAGAAAAACAGAGTCAGTGACAAAGCTGAGATCACCGACGTTCTGTATGGAATCAACAAAAATTATCTTGATCTTCCTGTCTCCTGTGACTTCAATATTACACGGTGCTCCCAAGGCACTATTTCAGACTCTGGTCTGCTGCTGTGCTCCTTCAAGGCACAGCACAAGCTGGAAGAACGGCACCTCATTTTCTACTGACAGATTATGCAATCTTCAGGACCCAGCATCGAGTTCAATCATTTCAGACCCGTCCGCCTTCTTTCACATTCCTTTCGCACCCGCATGTCCCATTAGTTTCAAAAACGGATCATTGGTCTCGAAACATTAACTCTCCTTTTTCTCCATAGATGTAAAATAGCTGTTGAGTTTTGTTGAGACATTTTGTCTTTTCTTCAGAGAACGTTTTTCCCTTGAAGGTTGCAGGAAGCGTCTGATTCCAGGAGAAGATGTTCTGAGGAGATGATAAGAATGACAAAGGGCTGGAACATTTCCACTGCAAAGGTAGTCGAGCCAGCCTGGGGCTGTTTATCCAAGTGCAGAGAAGGCTGTGTGAGAAACTGATTAACGTGCACATATTATGAAGGAGAGAGATATGTGTGACAGAAATAAGCATGTTTTGGGAAGTAATAATACGCAGTAGCATAGATTAAAAGCAAGAGACAAGCGATTAAGCGGAAATTTAGAATAAATAATTTCAAACAGACAGTGGTATTTGTCTGGACTTCACTATCTGAAAGTGTGGCATAGCTACATGCCAGTAGAATATTTCATCAGTGTGTAGACAAACCCTTGAATAGCGAGAGCACACTTGGATCAGCACCTGGTACTGGAAAGCGTGACGAAGTCAGACCTACGTGAGATGGGAGTCCCGAGGCAAAGGCAACCCTGTGTGCTTAAAAATGCCTGCTTGCGCGGCTCTGTGGCGCAAGAGAAAGCCCGGTGGATTTCCTCGTGATTGCTGAAGTTGACATTCCAAGATGATCGATATGCATCTCAGCAGCATCGTGGTTTAGTTCTTGGTTTGATATGTGATCAGACCAAACTCGGCTGCTCTATTGCAAAACCTGCAATATGGGAGCAGGAACCCAAATGCCTTGAAACGGACCTTCTTTATTCGCACAAATGAACAATTTCGATGTCTATTGAAGATAGAGCTCGATTATTATATCTGTTAGACAGTAGCAAACACGATGATGTTGATAGTCTGAAAAAAAACATTAACATACTGGCTCTGCCATGATGATATCGAATGGCGGGGCGGGGCAGGAGCGGTGTGAAGAATGGCCTTCTCATGTTCCGTCCTGACTGGGCTGTTTCTGGCCCAGGTCTTTAAACACTAACATAATGAGGGCAATGTGAATCTACATCAAGAAATATTAAGGTCTCACGTGTACCTCGCTGCCCTCACAGCTGGATTAGACAAATCCTGTCGCAGCTTCAGATCAGAAAGTGGAGATTTCTGATTGCTCTGTCAGGCTGAACAGAGGCTTCCAGGTGGACCAATGGAACATACGTCCACGTGGATTCTGGGGATTCAGGGGCAGACTCGCCCTTGCAAGGCTGGAATTCTGACCAAGGTAATGAATATGAATATCTGACATTTTGAATATTACTCTGGATTCTTGCTACTTTTTACTGTGGTGGCATAGTGGTTCATTGATTAGCATGGCTGCCTCACAGTCTTGGGCAACTGACTGTGTGGATTTTGCACGTTCTCCCTGTGACTGCATGGGTTTGCTTTGGGTACTCCGGTTTCCTCCCTCAATACTAAGATATGCAGGTCATTTCAATTGGTCATGCTAAATTTCCCGTAGTGATCGGTGCATCTGTCAAAGGGAAATGTTTCTGGGTGGGTTGGGCCATAGGGCCTGTTGCAACACTGTAGGGAATGTAATCTAATCTAAAGTGGAATTCAATTAGATCTTGCATAGCATTGCGCTTTGTATACTATTTATACAAACCATGCCACGTGCTCTTGGATGTCGTAATACTGAAGATTATTGACGTTGTGTGCAATGTTGGTCAATGTGTCATATGAACTTTCCAAAGGAACTTGGTGCAGTGTCAGTGGATCGAATTCTGTGACGAATTGAAACTGATGGAAGGAAAATCCTAGTACAGTAGTGACCAAAAAATGCCCGTGATCAACGCAGGAAGCCACGGTAAACTTATATTCAGTAACCCCTCCCCCATTCACTTATTGTACTCCATACCATTTTCTCCCCCCTCCCACCCCGCCCCCGCCATCCTCTAGCTTATCTCTCCACGCTTCAGGCTCTCTGCCTTTATTCCTGATGAAGCGCTTTTGCCCGAAACGTCGATTTCGCTGCTCCCTGGATGCTGCCTGAACTGCTGTGCTCTTCCAGCACCACTAATCCAGAATTATATTCAATAACATCTTTTTTCACCACGTTTTTCTCTGTCCTTTTCCTGAACCTGATGTGACATAATGGATGATCAATAATCAGTACAATCACCTCTGATGTGTGTTTCAATTCAGATCCAAAGCAAAAAATTGAGTAATTGAATTTCTGGCCTCAGTGATAAGAACAGGAGCCGTTGAACGTCCTCTGATGTCAGCTCCATTGGGGAAATTGATCAGGTTGCCGTGCTTCAAGAGCAGACTGGAGGTGTCTGAGCTGCCGAAGTTGAGAGATTGATCCACGCCAGGTGCTCATTTCACTGATATTGGCCAGGATGATTGCAACATCAGGCTGAGAACAGCTCGAGGACCGAATATTACTGTGCAATAAAGGCTCTTTGACCAATGATGTTACACCCAACGCGATCCTAATCAAATGTCAAACCGAACGACATTTTATAATTATGACTCAAAAGATTATCCCCGATCATTGAAGAGCCCTATAAGTTAGTGCATCTCCGACTGTTGAGTCCTAGGCGTTCTGCAACTTTTCTACTCACTGAGAATAGAACATGCCTCGGCATCTATCAGCCGCAATTTAAAGCTGCGTGCCCTTGTGCCAACCATCACCATTTGTAAAAAAAAGTCCTTCACTGTCCACCTTAAGAAAGCATCTGATCATCTTGTATGTCTCTATTAAATCATCTCTCAAACTTCTTCTCTCTGTCATAAACAGCCACAGGTCCCTCAGTCTTTTCTCGTAAGTCTTTCCCTCCAAAAAAGACAGCACAGCAGTTAATCTCCTCTGCACCCTTGCCAATGATTGCACATCCGTCCAATGATGTGGCGATCAGAACTGTATGCAATTCCACAATTGCGGCCACCAGAGAATTTTCGAGTGCAACATGGCCTTATGGCTGTGAAACCCAACCTCTCTCCCAATAAATCAATCATTCCGTGGCATTCCAAACAAACCTGTCAACACGGGTGGTAACTTGCAGCGTGTTTTGTACAGTAGCGCCGAGGTCTCTCTGTTCAGCTTAACTTCCAAGTATATTACTTTGAGCCCAGAACTCTTTCTTCTTATTGCTGCTTCCAAAGTGAATGACCTCACATTTTCCCACATTAATTTCTATTTGACATCTCTGAGCTTAGCTCTGCAGCTTATTCATGTTCCACTGCAACCTGCAGAAACATTTTGCACTGTTCAAAACTCCACTGAGCTTCGTGTTATCGGGAAATTTACTGACCCATCATTCCATGCCCTAATCCAGGTTATTTATAAAAATGACAAACAGCAGTGGACCGAAAAAAAAACCTTCTGCGAAACCATTAGTTTATGAAATCCAGAACGAATATTTCCCATCGTTGTATGTGTTGTTTGGACTTATTTTTGAAGGAAAAGCTGAAAGTCATTTTTTTACGCAGACCAGGCCTCATCTGTTTCAGTTTGGAAGTCCACGTCCATGTTTTTCCTCTGAGGACCATGTGGATGTCAAGCTTCTGATGTGAAGAATGTCTTCGTTTGGCAGGAAGAAAAACGTAACTCATTAGAGGCAATAAACTAACGGTGAAACAGTGGGGGACGAAAACTTACAGGGATGCGGCTGTGTGCTTCTGTTCCTTATGTAGAGACAGGAATGCGCTGGAATCCAAATTAAACCGGTCAGAGGCTGGAAGAGCACAGCTAGCCAGTCTGCCTCAGAGGTGGAGACATCTACGGTTTGCAGATACCAAATATTCACGATTGGGGCAGTCTTCGAAGGACAGCCTCCTGCCAGTTTACCCCTCTGCTTATGTCAACAGAATCGGGTTTTAAATCTAGTAATGAAGAAAGAAGAGGCCAAACGTTTCAATTCCTCATTTTATGTTAGTTGGGATGTCCTGAGGCCTTTGTCACTGTCAAAAAATGTGTCTGTGTAGTTCCATCTATGGGTTAAAATGAGGTTCACCAACATCTATCGTTCAGCTGGATAAATGGTTCAGTTTGGTTTCTGTCAGTTCCCTTTCTTGCCCCCCTCCCGTCTGTCCAAGTTTGAGCTTTGATGCACAGCGGTGCCACAGACATGGCCTTCTGGGCCTTACAGGGCGGTGGGTCAACCCACCTATTGTCCTCTCTCTGTCCATACGTGGGCGCTTTGTCATCTAACCCGTCCCAGTCAGTGTCACCATCCTCACTGCCTTCTGAGGATAGTGGGAGACTCGGTACCTCCCCCACTGTAACTACCACCTGGCTCTTTGGCTTTCAGGTCTCGCGTCTGAGAGGCACCACCTTCACTTGTTCCTGTTTCCCATAATAACGTAACACATCCTGTCATTCCTGGAATAAAACAGAACAAAATGTAAATTTGGTTTGACTTGAAATATGAGTAATTTGACATTCACTTGACATATCTATAGAAGTGAAAATTCTACTGTGATTATTTAAGTGAATTTAACGTGATCATATGGTGAAAATGATGATAATCAACGACAATGAATGAACTGAATAATATGTGATCATTTGTACCAGTTCTTACAATGAAAATTCGATTTTATTTTAATGCTTGTCACCCATTACACCATGGGCATTGTTATTAGGGAATAAAGTAATGGAAGGATATCAGAGAAAATAAATAGACTTTAATTTTAGCTTCACTACAATAATGAACCAAAACAATATTTGGACATATGGGTAAACTACATAACAAAGTTTCCAGTGTCATTATTACCATGAAAACTATTTTAGTTTGCAAGTTGTTTTATACTAAGAATAATTGGAAATAAATTGTGATTATGAATTGACCATTTAACATATATTTTGAAGAGAATAATCAGATATATTTTTTGCAGGAAATTAGGAAAGTAAATAAATATGTATATATTGATATTAGTAGTTTTAAAATGTTTAGAAGTTGACTAGGATTATTTGATTGAGAGAGGCTGCATGATTATAAAGACTAATTCACCTTTTTCATTGCATTGTTGGTTTCACTAGAATCTGTTGTGGTCTAAGCTCTTGTTGTGTGCAATGGACTGTCACTAATAGCTTAATTAACCTGCGAGTCTCAGATCAGGTTTCCTTTGTCTGTAAGTCAGTCTGTAAGTGCGCGACACACCTGCTTTTCTGAGGGGAAACAGCGACTCTTTTCAAAGGAAATAAGTGGCAGATCACTGAGAATGGTTTCTACTGCAAACCATAAGCAGGGAAGTGTTTTTCCAAAGAATTCCAATCTTTATCTCTAAATCTGATGGCATCTGTGTTTGCCAGTTTGTGGAGGATTCAGCCCCTTTGTTCTGAGCTGTTTTATACAAGCAGTTGGTTCATTAAGTCTTTGCCAAGAATGTTGTTTACTTTCCCCTTTTACTGTGATTCTGCAGGTTAGAATATTCTGAGAGTCAATAATGTCCAATAACTGAACATTGAATGATTTTGACTCTAACAGAGCAGTTGCCTTGTTTTCAGCTAATTATTCATGTTTTTTATTTCCTGGTTGAGTTGAATGTTACAGAAACAGGCTCTGAGCAATGTTTCCATTCACTTGTGTTGGAGTCACTGACAGCCACATGGTCAGTCAGTTTCAGGCTGATGGATCAGTTTCTCTGACCTTGTACATGATGACACTGTTGGAGTATTGATGTTGTTGTTAACCACATTAACTGGGCTGGAGTTGACTGATCTTACATTGCCACTTTCTGAACCTCAGGCTGTCTCTCTGGGCAGTAAGTCTCCAAAAACAGTAATGTGACAATGCGCAAGGATCATCTGTTTTGATTTAAATTGTGATTGTAGCACTGCTGCTTCACAGCATCAGGTACAAGGTTGGAGTCCAGCCTTGGTCAACGGCCTGTGTGGAGTCCCCACATTCTCCCCATGATAGTGTGGGTCCCCTCCAGGTGCTCTGGTTTCCTCCCACAGTCCAAAGATGTGCAGGTGGATAAGTCATGCTAAATTGTCCACAGTATCCAGGATTGTGCAGACTAGGTGGATCAGCCATGGGTCATGCAGTGTTACAGTGATAGCGTGCTCTGGGTGTGATGTTCTTTGGATGGTCGGCGCGATTTGATGGGCCAGTGCTCTACTTCCACAATGTAGGGACTCTATTCTATGATTGAGGATAAAGGCTACACAGCCGGGTGTCCTTGGAGAAGGACCATGTGGTGTGTATCAATTCTCTCGATGCCTTTAGATAGAGGTGGGCACCGCAGGGGATACAGTGCTTTATCCCCACCGCTGCCCCCTCCCCACAACTCTACTTTGATTTAGTCCCTTCTCACTCTGTCACTTGTAATGGTTTGCTTGGCCCGTAATGGGCTTTCTTTGGAAATATTCAATTGGTTACACAAATGGTTTACTGTTGGTGATGATATGTCTAGATTAGAGTGGTGCTGGAAAAGCACAGCAGGTCAGGCAGGATCCGGGGAGCCGGAAAATCAACGTTTTGGCAAAAGGCCTTTTCCAGCACCACTCTAATCTCGGCTCTGGTTTCCAGCATCTGCAGTCCTCACTTTTGCACTGCTGGTGATTATATGTTAACCAAAAGCAAAATGGCATAATGATGATTTTGATGGTGGGAAGGTTGCTGTGATAACATTTCTGTGTCAGGGAAATGGGGAAAAAGAACGCTTCGCAGCTCACAGAAGGAGACCTGAAAAGCAATTACATCAAACCAAAGGTTCAGACAGGGAGGGAATATTTCCCTGGAGCTTGAGTAACTGGAAAGTGATGGTGTCCGTGACAAAAGGGATTTTGTTTTACAGTGGTTGAAAGTTTTAAAAGTGTTATATTCAGACAGTTTAATTTATTTTCTTTAATTTTATTTGCTGTGCAAAAAACTTTTACAACATTTTAAAACCAAAATTTACAAACTTTGTGTTAAAGATAAATGTTAAATAAAATCCATCAAACCTACCCTCACTGAAACCTGTTGTGGAAGTGCAATCTCCTGGAGAATCCCTGCCCACTCCTTCCTTCCCGGGCTCCATGGCTACATACATACCTGGGAGATAGCAGCAGGAGGAGACCATTCAGCCTTTCAATCCTGCTCCACCATTCAATGGGAAACAGCTGACCATCCAGCTCAGTCTCCTGTTCCTGCTGTGTTCCAATCCTCTTTCATGTCTTTACCCCGAAGAAATATATCTAAGTCCTCCTTTGGCTTCACTGCCTTTTGTTCCAGTGACGTTGTGGTGTTCCTGTGTGGGTGTAGGCAGGGGTAATGTGATGGTGCTGCCTCCTGGAGGATGCACTCAGCGTCCCTCATCATCCTGCAGTAACATCAACTGGGTTTCAGCAACTAGAGATAGAACCCATTTCCAGGATATGGGCATCACTGGCTCAGCCAGCATTTATTCCCCATCTCTAGTTACCCTTGAGAAGATGGGAGTGAGCTGCTGTCTTGAACCATTCACAGTCCATTTGGTGCAGATAGACCAACAATGCTGTGAGGGATAGTGTTGCAGGATTTTGGCCAAGTGATTCTCTATCTTTGGTTCTTCAAATGCTGGTTAACATAATCACAATCTGCACATGATTTTGAGATTTCAGTCTGCAAATCTTCACCATCTAGCACCCTGTATAAAGGAATATGTACAGATTAGAAATTCAGAGCAGACAATTCTAGCTTCTTTGGAATATCCTTTTCCCCTTTCTTCCTCCGAAGCTGTTACCCTCCAGCCCACTTACTCTCTCCCACCATTCTGACTCTGCTACCCCCTAATGAACACCCTCCCCATTCTCATGGAGTTGTTGATAAACAGATCCATGCACCACTTCCCGTCCCTGGTTAGACTCTGCACCCTTTCTGGGTTCACTTCCTTTCCCTTCAGTTGCTGCAAGTCAATAATGTAACAGCAGAATGAAACAAAAGGAAACAGAAAGGGAGGTGGCAGATCCTGGACAGAAGAGGGTCCTTCAGTCTGGGAGAATGGGTCAGATCCTTCTTTGTTTCCCATTTGTTGATTCCCAGCATTACAATGAATTGGGGATGAAGAGTGGTCCTACATGGGTGTGGTGACCCCCTAACAGATCAATACCAGAAGCAGATGCATCCCTTCCCCAGCCAATCACAGTGTGAAATACTTTCTGCAAAGTATACTTACCTAAAGCACATGCTCCAAAATCGGCCCACATTCTGTACATGTACAGTGCGGGGTTTCCCCACACACGTGTGGTCCCTGCCACAGGGATTGTGGGTGTTGTAGTCCCCAAGAAGCCACTGGAGCCCTGTCTCTGGAAAGTGTATGAAAAATGTGGACTGGAGGGTGTTGTGTATAGGATCCCCATTCAGACACACAGGACATATGGGCTGTCACTGGGTTTTACTGAGACACCTGCTTCCACAACCTGATTTTCTGATGTAAGGAATATAGATTCAGCCAACTGGGGCGTGGGAAGTGAATTGGAGGAGCAGATTTTAAGCAGAGGTGGCTCAATGGTTAGCACTGCTGACTCACAGTGTCAGGGACCTGGATTTGATTTTAGCCTTAGGTGACTGTGTGGAGTTTACACGTTCTCCCCGTGTCTGAGCGGGTTTCCTCTGGGTGCTCCCGTTTCATCCCACAGTCCAAAGATGTGCAGGTTAGGAGGATTGGATATGCTAAATTGCCCACAGTGTCCATGCCTGTGCAGGTGAAGCCATTAACCATGCGAAGTACAGGGAATGGGTGAGTCTGAATGGGATGCTCATTATAGGGTTGGTGTGGACTCCATGGACGAATACCCTGTTTCTGCACTGTAGGGATTCTATTCTAATTTCATGAAGAAGAATGAACCTATCTCAATGTGCTGTGAATCTGTGGAATTCCCTATTCAAAATGCGGTGGATGCCAGGACAATGAGCAGATTTAATGAAGAGATACAGATGTTGAATTTGCAATGAGATGAAGGGTGAGAGAGAGCAGGCAGGAAAACCCAGCTGAGACCGAGGTGAGCTCAATCATCACCGTATTAAATGGTGGGGCTGGTTCGAAGGGCTGCATTGCCTCTCCTGTACCCAGTGCTCATCTTCTTATGGTAATCACTGGAAAGCTGAATCCAAAACTCACCACCCTCCCCAAAGGAGTCATGATTTGGAGATGCTGGTGTTGGACTGGGGTGTACAAAGTTAAAAATCACACAACACCAGGCTGTAGTCCAACAGGTTTAATTGGAAGCACACTAGCTTTTGGAGCGACGCTCCTTCATCAGGTGATTGTGGAGGGCTCGATCATAACACAGAGTTTATAGCAAAAATTTGCAGTGTGATGTAACTGAAATTATACATTGAAAAATTAATTGTCTGTTAAGCCTTTCATCTGTGAGAATACAGTGATAGTTTGACTTCTTTCATGTGTAAATCACAAAACCCTTCTTTTTAAAGTTGCATTCTCAGGTTAGCTGCTAACAATGGTTTATAGTGAGACAATATGTTGAAGGTGTTAGTTCCCTTTGTTCTCTGCCTATGACCTGATGTTTAGATTGATCCTCTCTCCACAGTCACCACGCTAACATGGACTTGGCTGTACCTCAGTATTTTTTCCAGACACACTGACATTTGAAATATTCATCCACGGACAGAATACACACCTTCCCTTCCACATGAAAAAGGCCAATGATATTCAGATCGGCACGGATCAAGTAACTATCAAAACTGAAAATGAAGTTCAATTTAAATTTCTCATCTGCAAATCTGCCCTTTCAGTTCTCTACAACAGAGAAAACAGGTCACCACCGTTAACACAGGATGGAAATTCATAAAACAATTATAGTGTTAAATTGCAGTTTCTTTGTTCCCCCAAAGCTTTAAATCTCAGTCTCACAATTTCTCTCTTCTGTGAACTGAAATCCAAAATAATCTCCTCACTCCTTCCCTCCACACCTAGTTCTAACACTCTCCTCTCTTGGAATTCAGCTTCCTAGCTCCTGCCTACAGACTAAAAACCAAAAAAAGGGGTGGCACCATGGCACGGCAGCCCCACAGCACTAGGGTCACAGGTTCGATTCCAGCAATCCAAAGATGCGCAGGTCAGGTGAATCGGCCAGGCTAAATTGCCCATAATATTAGATGCATTAATCAGAGGGAAATGGGTCTGGGTGGGTAACCCGAGGGTCGGTGTAGACTGTTTGGGCCGAAGGGCCTGTTTCCACACTGTAGGAAATCTAATCTAATCAAATCAATGAGTCTGACTCGGAGCCTCCTGGGTGTTGGTGAATCCTCCCTACACCCCCAGGGCTTCCTTCTGGGACAGAACGGACTGACGTTTTCCCCCCCAATCTGGAACCTCTTATTTATTCCCCTACTCCGATCCTCTGATGAGAACCATCCTGCACACACTGGCCAAATCATATCTGGTTGAATAAAAATGAACTAAAATGAATGTTCCTCTCCGTAACATCCCTGAATCTTCACCCGAGTTCTGATAACTTTCTGCAAAATACTCCCCCACTGATACGCCGACCACTTGTCCCGATACCAGAGGAGGGGCCATTCCCCTGGGACCTGTTCCCAGAGGGAGGAAGGGAGTGAGCTGCCAATGAAAGATCAATCCCACACACCCACAGCCGCTCTCCCTGGCACTGACCCACCTTGCACATACACCAACAATTGCCCAGCACTGCGCCCATGCACCCATGCACTGGTCTCCCCTCCTGCAGAGCATGCTCCAGATCACACAGGAGCCTGAGTGATTGACAGCAGCCACTGCCCAATAGGGTGGAGGGGGCGGGGCTGGAGGACTGGGACAATGGGATTGTAAACAATGAATGAATGTGGAGGACACTGGGGGATGGACAGGTCAGTGAGGGACAGCAGCAGTGCAGCAGCAGGAGGGGATCCTGGACAAACTGAGCAATGGGAGAGTCTAACAGGAGAGAAACTACAGGAAGGTTTTGTTTAGAGGCTCAGGCAGGGACAGCTGGGAGACAGTATGGCCTGGTGGCTTGGGCAGGTTTTCCAATCAGCCACTTCAAAGATGCTGTCACTCAACTTTGAACCGGATCCTCCTGGTCCAGAGGTAAGGACACTACCACCATTTCTTGGTGGACTAGAGGAAAGAAGGGAAGATGTTCTCCGTCTCACTCACATGGAAACTCCATGAGCTCCTCCCACATACTGTCTACGGTGGGGATGGAGGAGACAGAGCAGATGGGAGCAGGGTTAGGGATATAGGGACTGCCTTTGAAAAGGAACTCACGGTGTTGGTGATATTAATAAGACTCGATACACAGTCACTAACACAAAGCTGGTGTACGTGAACTTTATCCAGAATATGAACACCCATAACTGGGTGACGCAGACTCCAATGTACAGAGTTAAGTCCTGTATACTATTAACAGCTTTGTGTGTGAGAAATCGCGTCTCATGAACTTAAGTCAGGGCAAAGCGGTGGAAATCATCTACATGATCTTCAGTAAGGCGTTCAAGAAGGTTCCCCATGGGAGATTAGTTAGCAAGGCTAGATCTCACGGTATACAGAGAGAGAACGAGCCGTTTGGATACAAAACTGGCTCAGAGGTAGAAGACAGAGGGTGGTGCCAGAAGGTTACTTTTCAGATTGGAGACCTGTGACCAGTGGGGTGTCACAAAGGATCGGTGCTGGATCCACTAATTTTCATAATTTATATAAATGATTTGGAAGTGAATATAGAAAGTATTGTTAGTAAGATGACATCAAAATTGGCGATGTAGTGGACAGTGAATAAGATTATCTCCGATTACAACGGGATCTTGGTCAGATGGTTGAGGATTGGCAAATGGAGTTTAATTCAGATAAATGTGAGGTGCTACATTTTGGAAAAGCAAATATTAGCAGGATGTATACACTTAATGGTAAGGTCCTCGGGAGCGCTGCTGAACAAAGAGACCTTGGAGTGCAGGTTCACAGCTCATTGAAAGCAGAATCGTAGGTAGATAGGATAGTGAAGAAGGTGTTTAATATGCTTTCCTTTATTGGTCAGAGCACTGAGTATAGGAGTTGGGAGGTCATGTTGCGGCTATACAGACATTGGTTAGGTCATGCTTGGAATATTGCGTGCAATTCGGGTCTCCTTCCTCTCAAAACAATATTGTGAAACATGAAAGGGGTCAGAAAAGTATTACAAGCATGTTGCCAGGGTTGGAGGATTTGAGCTATAGGGAGAGGATGAATACACCGTTTTCCCTGGAGCGTCAGAGGCTGATGGGTGACCTTATAGAGGTTTATAAAATCAGTAGGGATATGGATAGGGTAAATACACAAGGTCTTTTCCCTGCGGTGGGGAGGAGGTACAATGGGGGTGGGAGACAGAGGGGGGAGACTGAGAGGGGAGGGTGACGGTTAGTTTGTAGATCTACAACACAATCCTGTTCCTGTTTTCTCCCCATCTCCTTCAATTCCGCTGAAGGGCTCAGAGTAAGTGCACAGACCCTGGAAAATAGAGCTTTAGGGTGACCAAGTGCTGAAGGTTGCATTTGGGACGTTGACCTTTATTAGTCTGTGCACTTTATCAATAAATGGACCTGGGTTCAATTCCACTGTCCTGGATTCATGTCAGAGACGCGCCTGTCTCTGACCCTGACTACTGGATCCCCTGTCACTATAGCTCTGCCATTCTCCTTCCTCCCGTTCTGTGCAGCGGAGCTCTCTGTGGGGTCATGAACCTGGCTGTTGCTGATTTCCCCTGAGAGGCAACCCCACCTGTTCCCTCCCTTATAGAATCCCAAGCGGTGCACAATATCTGTATGAGAAGCGGAATGATCATGGGGAGTCCTGCACTCCCTTCCTGAGCCTTTTGCTTGATCTGATGGTCACCCATTCCCTTTCTGCCTGTGTAACCCTCACCTGCAGTGTGACTAACTCACTAAACGTGCCATCCATAACATTCTCAGTATTGCTCCACAGTGAGTCCACTCTCAGCTCCAGGTCTGAAAAGCAGTTTCCCAGTAGCTGCAGATGGACACCCTTCCTGCACACACAGCCGTCAGGGACACTGGAAGTGTCCCTTATTTCCCACATTGTACAAGAGGAGCGCCCCACGGGTCTGAGGGCTCCTGTAACAATGTGTATCTAGTTTCAGCTAGTTACTCCCATTAGGAGAATTTAAATGAGCAAAAACCTTCCTTCTCTTCCAACATTTCCAATATCATCAAAAGCCCCGATCTTTACTTAAGCTGACATTTTACACTTTAAAAACTGTTTTAAAAAAAACACTCAGCAGGTATCGCTTACAACTTGGCTGTTCCCTTTGGGAACATGTGAATTGCTGAATGGCCTGGACTAAAACTGAAGCTGTGGTTCACCTTCTCCCTGTCTCCCCTCGCTCTATTTACACCCAACTCCAAAACACTCTCATTGAACCAAGCAGCCCTCACGGTGCAGCCCTGTCATTTTCATTGTCTGCTCACACCTACACTGCCCTCAGCCTCCTGTACTGTTCCAATGCATCTCAATGGGAGCTGAAGAACTGCATCTCATCTTTCAATTCAGCCCTTTGTATCCCCAGAGTCAATACGGACCTCAGCAGTTTCTGAATGAACAGACAGTTGTCAAAACCTGGAATATTCCACCCGAAATGGTGCTGGAATTTGAGTCCATAAGGAATTTTAATCGGAAGCTTGCAGGGAATTGAAAGTGAGGAGTTTACAGGTTAACATCAGAAAGTGGGTGATTGGGTCTAAATCTGACAGTTCCTATGTAGAGACGAGGTGTAATTTGGACAAATCTGTGTTCCCTCTCAGGGCCCAGAATTGAGCACAAACCCAAAGGGTGATCCCTTCGAACATCTTTCTGCTTTTTGCTTGAAAAAAAGAGATACTTTCCCACAGACAGAACAGACACACCTTTCTCCTTCCCCAGTTAAATGTCAATGGTATTCCGATCCTGATGACCCTGCTGACGATAGAAAGTTGATTTTGAGATCCCTGTCTCAATTATTCTCAAATAAAATCCTATAAAATGAATTCACAAAATAAAACTCACAGTCAGTGCAGGCTGAACAGTAAAGACAAATACTTCCCTTGGTATGTGTTTGATGTGTAAATGCTCCTCTTCAAATCACCCCGACCCCACCCAGGAAGAGGATATGCCCATGCGCCTCGCTGTACCTTGTCCCCAATAAAGATGGTGGCCATAACCCAGAACCCATCACCGCCTGAGGCCCACAGCCGTTTTCCCATTTGCTGTAAACGTGGGACCAAGAGTTTCTAATTCAGGCCTAACTACCTGTACAGAGTGTAATTAAACCCTTCCAGTCTAAACTGATCCAACTCCCCTTTCCCGTTTCCTCCTTCTGCACACACTAAGGGTCATTCTAGGTCCAGTGACCCTCACTCAGAACTGACTGCAGCTGGGAAAATTAGAATCCCTACAGTGTGGAAACAGGCCATTCAGCCCAACAAGTCCACACTCACCCTCTGAAGAGTTTCTCAACCAAACCCATTCCCCGACCCTATTATTTTACTTTAACCCTGACTAATGTACCTAACCTATACATCCCTGAACACTACGGGAAATTTAGCTTGGCCAATTCACCTTACTGCACATCTTTGGACTGCAGGAGATAGGGGGTAAAGAGTAAATAATAGGTGGGGACAGAGCCCAAAAGAAAAAATAACATTTGGAAAGAAAGGAGTAGATAACAATCTGCTGGGAGGGTGAATAGCTGTGAATGGAGGGGACAGGAACCTGTGTCTGGCAGCAGCTCAGTGGAGGTGCTGGAAATGGCAGTTGATGATCTACGTTCTGCTGCAAAACTGACCCTGAGCTTCCAGCTGCCTGCTACTTTAACACACGAACCTGTTCCCTGGCCAACATCTCTGTCTCATGCTTACTGCAGTGTTCCAGTGAAGCTTGATGCAAGCTGGCAGAACATTCCAGAACATTCCAAAACACACCATATTTCAAGGACTGCAATTTCCCCTCCTACGTGGTCAACAATACCCTCCAGTCTATCTCCACCACTTCCCGCACCTCTGCCATTGAACCACACCTCTCCAACTGCAACAAGGATAGAACCCCCCGCCCCGTCCTCACCTTCCACCCAGATACAACGCATCATCCTCCGCCATTTCCACCACCTACAATCAGATCCCACCGGAGATATATTTCCCTCTCCATTCCTTTCAGCATTCCACAGAGACCATTCCCTGTGAATCCTAGTCAGATCCATGCTCCCCAACAACCCACCTTCCACTCACAGCACCTTCACTTGTCAATACAAGAGGTGCAAAACCTGTGCCCACACCTCCCCCTCACCTCCAACGGACCATTCCCCATCCAGCAGAGATTTTCCTGCACATCCAAACACCTCACCTATTATGGCCTTTGCTTTCGATGTTGTCTCCTGGGACACCAACTTGCGGAATGTTTCACGGAGCATTTCTGGGACACATGCACCAACCAACCCCACCATCCTGTGGCTGACCACTTCAACTTCCCTACCCACTCCTCCAAGGACATGCAAGTCATGGGCCACCTCCACCACCAAATCCCAGCTACCCGACGCCTGGAGGAAGTAATTGGGACCCTTTAACCACAGAATCAAGGTTTCCTCATCTCCCCTCCCCTGCCTTATCCCAGATCCAACCCTCCAACTCGACACCACGCCCTTAAACTGTCCCACCTGTCCACTTTCCTTTCCAATTATCCACTCCACCCTATCTCCATTACCCTCTAACTACATCTACCCATTGCCTTCCTAGCCCACTTCCCACCAACACCACACATCCCTCTTATTTATCTCTCAGCCCTCTTACTTCCCACCCCACTCCCAATCCCGGCATTCCTGATGAATGGAATATGCCCAAAACGTCGATTATCCTTCTCCTGGGATGCTGCCTGACCTGCTGTGCTTTTCCAGCGCCACATGTTAACGCAAGTTGGAAGAACAACACCTTATCTTCTACTTGGGGACCCTGCACCCCTCTAGCCCCAGTATCAAAATCAATAATTTAGGTCCTGAACTCTCCAGTGTCCTAGCGCCATAGCCTCTTAACCCACACACCAGGCCTTGTTAGTACATAACCTACCATTACACATTAGCTATAGTTAGCCACTAACAGTCCCCATAAACAGCTATTCACCCTCCCCCAGCCAGATCGTTATCCACTCCTTTGTCCAACTGCTCCCATCTCTTTGGACTCTATCACCACCTATCATTTACTCCTTAACCCCGATCTTCTGCATATATACCAACATTTTTTTTCAGTAGCATCAGTTCTGAGGAAGGGTCAGCAGATCCAAAATGTTAACTCTGATTTCTCTTCACAGATGCTGCCAGACCTGCTGAGCTTTTCCAGTATCTTTTGGCTGTTGAGTGAGATTTACAGCATCCGCAGTTCTTTTGGTTCTAATTTACCAGGAATTTCTAATTCAGGTCTAGCAGCCTAAAACTGTGCGTTTATAAACCCTCCGAGTCCACAATAACTCAATTTCTTCCCCAGACTTTGCAGTCTCTCCCACTCCCTTCACACTCACTAGGTCCCCCCCGCCCTCACCGTGACACTGCGCCTGCACAGCTCATGGCCATGTGTTGGCCTGCTGGACCCACCCCAATTCACTCCCATTGGCCGAAGGATCACGCCAGTTCTCCTATTGGTCTGAAGCTGCTGTCAATCACCTGGGCCCCATTGTGACATGAGTGGGCTCCTCCCAAGAGCATCGGATGCTGAGGGGTGACCTCATAGAGCTTTCTAAAATCATGAGGAGTATGGATGGGAAAAATAGACAAGGGCTTTTCCCTGGGGTGGGGGAGTCTAGAACGAGAGGGTGTAGGTTTAAGGTGAGAGGGGAAAGATTTAAAAGGGACCCAAGAGGCAACTTTTTTCACACTGAGATGGGTGCCTGTATGGAATCTTCTGTTTGGGGAAGTGGTGGAGGCTGGTACAGTTACACCATTCGGCATCTGGATGGGCATGTGAATAGGAAGGGTGTAGAGGGATATGTGCCAAATGTTGGGATATCTGGTCGGCATGGACCAGTTCGACCAAAGGGTCTAATTCCATGCTGTATGTCTCTATGACTCTGCCCTGGGATAAGCTTCATCATTCACAGTGAATGGGGCAGTAACACAGAGGACAAGGGTTTGGGGCTATTCAGCTGTACTGGCCGCTCTGGAGATGGTGCCAGTCTATCCCAACTCACCTCCCATTTGTCTGTAGACCTCCAAATCCTTCCTTAAAAAAGTTACATTCTAAATTCGTTTTCTCAATAACTACTGGATCTGCATCCAGCTGGCGGACAAACTGTTCCAGATGCTCAGAACTTAGTGAGTAATATAATCTTCACATTTTTAACCTGTTTTATTAGCCATTTACCTGAAGGTAGTTACTCAAAATTGTGACGTTAATAATTTCTCCCTCTGTCTCTCTGTAAATTAAATATCCTGGAAAGAAATCTGCTCCTGGTCGAAATTCCTGCCTAACCTTCTCAGCTCCAAGAAGAATTAGTTGATCTTCTGCTAACTCTCCATAAAATAGAAACCCATCTTAATTTTAGTAGTGCCATAAAGATGTACAGCAGAGAAACAGACCCTTCGATCCAAAACTTGTCCATGCTGACCAGATATCCTAAATTAATCTCATCCCATCCACCAGCTCTTGGCGTATATCCTTCTAAACTTTTGCTAATCACATACAACATCTCAAAGGCATAATTGGGTAATTGTACCAGCCTCCACACTTTCTCTGGTAGCTCCTTCCACACACGTACCATGTTCAGCTGGAAACATTGCCCCTTAGATCTCTTTTCAATCTTTTCCCTCACACCTGAAGCCTGTGCCCTAAGCTTTGGACTCACATATCCTGGGAATAAGACCCTGGGATTTCACCCTATCCTTGCCCCTCACAACTGTATCCGATGCTCCAGGGAAACAGCCCCAGCCTATTCACCGTCTACCTATATAGCTCAAACCCTCAAACCTGGCAACATCTTTGCACATCTTTTCCGAACCCTTGCAAGTTTCACAATATCATTCCGATAGCAGGGAGACCAGGACTGAAAGCAGAATTCCAGAAGTGGATGAATCAATGTGCTGTGCCGCTGCAAAATGACGTCCCAACTTCACTACTCAAATGTACTGACCAGTAAAGGCAAGTACACTAAACACCTTCTTCACTACCCTGCCTATGATTCCACTTTCAAGGAACTATGAATCTGCACTCCAAGGTCTCTTTGTTCAGCAACATTCCCCAGGACCTTCCCATTAAATGTATAATTCCTGCCCTCATTTGCTTTTCCAAAATGGAGGATCTCACATTTATCTGAAATAAACTCGATCTGACAATCCTCAGCCCATTTGATTGAAGTCCCATTGTACTCTGAGTTAACCTTCTTCGCTGTTCAGTACACCTCAAATTTTGATGTCTACTGTAAACCTACTAACTATACCTCATATATTCACAGAAATCATTGATATAAATGATGAAAAGCAGTAGACCTAGCACCGATCCTTACACCATATTGCTCATCACAGGCCTCCAGTCCGAAAAGCACTATCCTCCGTCCCCAACCTTCCCGCCAATTTGTATATAATAGCTGGTTCTCTCTGTATCCCATGGTGTCTAACTTGCTAACCAGTCTGTTATGTGGAACCTTTTTGAATGTCTTTCTGAAGTCCAAGTTAGTGATGTATGTACAAAGCCATGCTGACTATTCCTAATCACTTCTTACCTTTCCAATTACATATAAACCTGTCCTTCAGAATTCCTTCCAACACCTTGTCTGCCACTACCCTCAGGCTCACCAGTGTATTGTTCCCTGGCCTTTCCTCATCACCTTTCTCAAATAATGGTGCCTGTCTTGCAGCACCTCACCTGTGGCTATCGGTGGTAGAAATATCTCAGCGAGGGACCCGAAAATCACTTCCCTAACTTCCCACAAAGATGTGACATACACCTGATCAGGTCCCACAGATTTACTCAGCTTTCTGTATAAGACATCCCGTACAACCTCCTCTGTAATATGGACAGTTGTCAAGATATCACTATTTATTTCTCCAAACTCTCGAGCTTCCATATCCTCTTTCAGTAAAAGCTGACATGAAATCCTCGGGTAGTATCTCTCCCACCTTCTGTGGTTCCACAGACAGCCTTGTTGATCTTTGAGGGTCCCTATTCTCTGCCTGGTTACTCTTTTGTCCTTAGTGTTTGGTAGAATCTCTTTGGATTGTCCTTAAACCTCTTTCCCCCCCAAAGCTATCTCTTGTAGCCTTTTTGCCTTCCTGTTTTCCCTCAAGTGTACTCCGACTGCCCCTATACTCCGAGGGATTCATTCAAACCCAGCTGTCTGTACCTGCCATATCCCTCCTTCATCTTTTTGACCAGACCCTCAATTTCTTGAGAGACACAGCATTCTCTACACCTATCAGACTTGGCTTTAACAGGAACATACTGTCTATGTTCTCTTGTTGTCTCATTTTCACCAGCCTATGGAGGCAATCGCAGATGAGGACATGGAAACAGTCATTCTCAGTAAAGAGGTAGTGTTGAGAAAGATAACAGCCCAAAAGTACATGGGTCTCCTGGCCGTGATGGAATGCTTCCCAGGGTCTAAAAGAGATGGTGAAAGGTCTATTGTCCTTCCTTGCTAGAGGAATAGTTATGCTGCAGCTGTACAGGGTGCTGGTGAGGCCACATCTGGAGTACTGGAATAGAGGTTTGATCTCCTTACTTCAACAAGCATGTACTAACACTGGAGGGGTTGCAGAGGAGGGTCACTAGTTTGAGTCGGGAGTTGAGAGGGTTGGTGTATGTGGAGACATTGAATAGACTGGGACTATACTTGTTTGAATTTAGAAGAATGGGAGGTTGTATTGGAAAAAATAAAATTAAGAAGTGAATAGATACGATAGAAGCAGGAAGGTTATTTCCACTGGGGAGTGGGTCAACCTAGAGAGCATAGCGTCAAAGTAAGGGGGTATCTGATTTAGGACAGAGCTGAGGAGGAACTTCTTCAGCTAAAGGGTTATGAATCTGTGGAATTCCCTGCTGAGTGTAGCAGTTGACGTTATCAACTTGAATGTCTTTAAGGCAAAATGTAGATTTGCAAACAGGAAAGGAATTAAGGGTTATGGTGAGAGAGCAGGAAAGTGGAGCCGAGGCCATGAAAAGATCAGCCCTGGTCTTATTGAATGGCAGTGCAGGCTTGACGGGCCAGATGGCCTACTCCTGTTCCTATTCCTTCTGTTCTTATGTTCCCACTTTCCAGGCATCCCTTTACCTGGGGGTTGCAAAGAAATATTGAAAGTTCTCGCCTTGTACCGTCAAAATTCACCATTGTCAAATTTTGAACACCAACTTTTAGATTAGATTAGACTTACAGTGTGGAAACAGGCCCTTCGGCCCAACAAGTCCACACCGACCCGCCGAAGCGCAACCCACCCATACCCCTACATTTATCCCTTACCTAACACTACGGGCAATTTAGCTTGGCCAATTCACCTGACCCGCACATCTTTGGACTGTGGGAGGAAACCGGAGCACCCGGAGGAAACCCACGCAGACACGGGGAGAACGTGCAAACTCCACACAGTCAGTCGCCTGAGTCGGGAATTGAACCCGGGTCTACAGGCGCTGTGAGGCAGCAGTGCTAACCACTGTGCCACCGTGCCGCCCATAACTGTGCCACCGTGCCGCCCAATAGATCTGGTCTATTATTTTCTGCAACTGTTTTAAAACTAGTAGAATTATCGTCAGAGAATCCCAAGTGTAGAAGCAGGCCATTTGGCCCATCACATCCACACTGACCCTCAGAGCCTCCTATCTTACCCCTGTAACGCTGCATTTCCCATGGCCAATCCACCTAGCCTGCACATCCCTGAACAATATGGGCAATTCAGCCCGGATAATCCACCCAACCAGTACACCCCTGAACAATATGGGCAATTCAGCCTGGATAATCCACCCAACCTGCACATATTTGGACTGTGGGAAGAAACCAGAGCACCCGGAAGAAACCCACACAGACAACCTCAATAATGTGATCATCCTGTTCTTATTTCCCCGTTCCACTCAAGTAATTTCAACGGGCGAACCCCTATGAATATCCTCCCTAACATAACAATAATGTTATCCCTAATCAAAAACACCATTCCACCTTCTCTCTTATCCCCCTTTCTATCCCTCCACTTACATCTATTCCCTGGAACATTAAGCTACCTGTCCTTTCCAACCTAAGCCACGTTTCTGTAATACCCACTATATCCCAGTTCCATGTTCAAAACTATATCTGAAGCTCATCTGCTTTCCCTGTAAAACCTCTTGCATTGAAATAAATGCAGTGCAGTGCTATCAAAAGGACAGACTGATGGGCAGAGGGGGTGGGATAGCCCTGTTGGTGAGGGATGACGTTCAGTCCCTTGGGAAGGGGGATACACAGAATCAGGAGATGTAGACTCAGATTGGAGGGTGGTTAATGTTGTCCCACTTTTCAAGAGAGGTGGGAGAGAGATAACAAGGAATTATAGACCGACTAGCCTGATGTCAGTGGTGAGAAAGATGCTGGAGTCAATTATAAAAGATGAAATTACGGCTCATTTGGATAGCAGTAATGGGATTCGTCAGAGTCAGCATGGATTTACAAAGGGGAATATACTGACTTGGATTGAAAATTGGCTGGCTGACAGGAAGCAAAGTGTAGTGATAAACGCTTCCTTTCGGAATGGCAGGCAGTAACTAGTGGGGTAACACAAGGTTCGGTGCTGGGACTGCAGCATTGTCCTCGGTCCTGGGACCGCAATATACATTGATAAAATAGATGAACATATTAAAAGTAATATTAGCAAATTTGCTGATGACACAAATCTGGGTGGCAGGGTGAAATGTGAGGAGGATGTTATGAGAATACAGGTTAACTTGGTCAGGCTAGGTGAGTGGACGGATGCACAGCAGATGTAGTTTAAGGTGAATAAATGTGTGGTTATCCATTATGGAGGCAAGAATAGGAAGGCAGATTGCTATCTAAAAGGAGTCAAGTTTTGTAAAGGGGAAGTACAACGAGATCTCAGTGTTCTTGTACATCAGTCAATGAAAGCAAGCATGCAGGTACAGCAGGTAGTGAAGAAATCTCGCTGCATGCTGGCCCTCATAACAAGAGGAATTGAGTATAGGAGCAAAGAGGTCCTTCTGCAGCTGTACAGGGCCCTGGTAAGACCGCTCCTGGAGTATTGTGGGCAGTTTTGGTCTCCACATTTGAGGAAGAGCATTGTGGCTATTGAGGGAGTGTTGGGTAGGTTCACGAGGACAATTCCCGGAATTGGCAGGATGATCATATGTTGAAAGATTGGAGCGACTGAGTTTGTGTATACTTGTATTTAGAAGAATGAGAGGGGATCAGATTGACACCTACAAGATTATTAAAGGGTTGAACACTCTGGAGGCAGGATGCATGTTTCCACGGATGGGTGAGTCCAGAACCAGAGGACACAGTTTAAAAATAAGGGAGAGGTCATTTAGAAGAGAGTTGAGGAGAAACGTCTTCACCCAGAGAGTAGTGGACACATGGAATGCACTGCCCCAGAAGGCAGTGGAGGCCAAGTCTCTGTATACTTTCAAGAAAGAGATGGATTGAGCTGTTAAAGATAATGGAATCAAGTGTTACGGAGATAAGACAGGAACAGGATACTGATTGTGGATGGTCAGCCATGATCATAATGAATGATTGTGCTGGCTCAAAGGGCAGAATGGCCTATTCCTGCACCTATTGTCTATTGTACCTTGTCAGTCCGACCTCATTCTGTGCCTTGCCCTTGCCTGCACTTCCTGTCTATCTCCTCAACTGTACCAGCCTCAGGGTTACCTCCTTTCTCACTATCTCTTTAGGATTTCCCCCACGCCCTCACTGGTTTAATGCCTCCCGAGTAGCACGAGCAAATCTCCCTGCTTGGATATTAGACACCTTCCAATTCAGGTGTAATCCATCCTTCTTATGCACGTCACCTCTACCCCAGCAGAGATTCCAATGATCCAAAAACGTGAATCTTCTCCCCTGTATCAGATCCTTGGCCACGCATTCATCTGCTCTACCCTGCTATTCCTACTCTCACTAGCATGTGGCACCGGGAGTAATCCAGATATTACTACCCACCACAATCTGCTTATTATTCTCCAGGCTAATTTGCTATATTCTCTCATCAGTACTTCATCCTTTTCTCTTATGTCATCGGTACCAATGTACAGCGACCTCCCACTGATCATTCTCCCCTTTCAGAATATTCTGCACCGTCGGAGCCATCCTTCACCCAGGCAGTAGGGAGGCACCCCTATCACCATCGATCATGTGGAACCTGATATACCTCACATTACACTAGATTCATTACACTAGTAACTTGGCTGTCAGTGCGATATTCCCCTGAAAGTGTGACCCCCGACGCTTTCCAGAACAGTATACTGGTTTGAGATGGAAATAACCACAGGAGACTCCTGCACTACTTGCCCTCCACTCCTCCATTTCCGAGAGGAAACCAATCTCCCTGACTGGATCGGCAGTTTTCCTACCTTTCTGAAACCGCCACCTATCACACCCCCCGGCTCCTGTAAATTCTTCATTAGATTTAACCATCGCTCCATCTGATCCATGAAATCCTACAGGATTTGCATCCTCACTTCCTGCAGACAATCAGGATCATTGAAACTTTCCTTAATCTCCTACATCCAACAGGAAGAGCACATCACTGTACAAATGGCCATCTCTGCACCTTAACAGTCCACAGACCCAGAAAAAGGCACACAATCTTACAGCTTTACAAAACACGGCTCTAGAATAAATTAGTACCAGTATTTTATATTAAAAAAAACTTAATCAAAGTATCATAAGATGTGTATTTAAAGAAATCAACTGTCGCCCTACTGAATGTTGTAGCTTTACTAAAATAAAACAGACTAAGATTTGTCTTTGAAGAGACCGAAACTCAGAGCTGTGAGTCACAGATGAACAGCACTAAACAGAGCCTTCGGTCAAATTTGTCCATGCCGACCAGATAATCTTATCCCTCTTGCCAGCACCTGGGCCACATCCCTCTAAATCTTTCCTATTCATGTCAAGTATCCAAATGCCTTTAAAATGCTATAATTGTCAGCCTCCACCACTTCCTCTGGCAGCTTATTCCATACACGCACCACTCTCTGCGTGAAAAGGTTGCTCCTTAGTTCCCTTTTATATCTTTCCCCTCTCACCCTCAACCTATGCTCTCTATTTCTGGACTCTCCTACTCAGTGAAAAGACCTTGTCTGTTTACCGTATCCGTGCTACCAATGAGTTTATAAACCTCTATGGAGGTCACCCCTCACTCTCTGATGCTCCAAGGAAAGAAAGCCCCAGCCTTTTTGCTCTCTTCCTGCAGCTCAAACCCTGACAATACCCTTGTAAATCTTTGTTGAACCTCTTCAAGTTTCACAACATCCTTCCGATTCACGGAGAACAGAATTGCACACAATATTGCAAAAGAGGCCTAACCAATGTCCTGTAATCACCTTCCAACTTCTATACTGAATGCTCTGATCAATAAAAGAATGTATTCTAAACATTTTCTTCAGTATCCTATCTACCTGCAACTCTACTTTCAAGGAAATATGAACCTGCACTGCAAGATATCTTTGTTCATCAACACTATCTAGGAATTTGCCACTAAGTGTATCAGTCCTGTTAAGATTTGCTTTTTTAAAATGCAGCACGTCACATTTATCTGAATTAAACTCCATCTGCCACTTCTCACCCATCTGAACAACATCCTGTTGTAATTTGAGGTACCCTTCTTCGCTGTCCACTATACTTCCAATTTTGGCGTCATCTGCAAACTTATCAACTGTAACTCCTATGCTCATATCTAAACCATATATATAAATGACGAAAAGTAGTGGACCCAGCACTGATCCTTGCAGCACTTCACTGGTCACATGCCTCCAATCTGAAAAACAACCCTCCACCACCATCCTGCCTTCTACATTTGAGCCAGTTCTATATCCAAACGGTGAGTTCACCCTATATTCCATGAGATCTAACCTTGCTAACCAGTCTTCCATGGGGAAGCTTGTCGAGCGGCCTTACTGAATTCCATTGATCATGCCCACCTCTCTGCCCTCATCAATCCTGTTTGATACATCTTCAAATAACTCAATCAAGTTTGAGAGACATGCACATAGTCATGCTGACTATCACTAATCAGTCCTTGCTTTTCAGAATACATGCGCATCTTGTTCCTCAGGATTCCCCCAACAACTTGCCCAGCATCAATATCAGGCTCACGGGTCGATAGTTCCCTGGCTTGTCCTTACCACCTTTCTTAAATAGCGGCACCACGTTAACCAACCTCTAGTCTTTCGGCATCTCACTTGTGATAATCGATGATACAAATATCTTAGCAAGAGGCCCAGCAATCACATCCCAGCTTCCCACAGAGTTCTAGGGTACACCTGATCAGGTGCTGGGGATTAACCAAGCTTTACAGGTTACATGACACCCAGCACGTCCTCCGCTGTAAGATGGACATATTCAACATCTATTTCCCCACATTCTATATTGCCCATGTCCTTCTCCACAGTAAACACTGATGCAAAATATTTTGTTAGTATCTCTCCCATCTCCTGCGGCTCCACACGTAGGCTACCTTGCTGATCTTTGAAGAGCCCTATTCTCTCTCGAGTTACCCTTTTGTTCTTAATGTATTTATAAACACCCTTGGGATTATTCATAACTCTATTTGCCAAAGCTATCTCATGTCCCCTTTTTGCCCTCCTGATTTCCCTCTTAAGTATACTCCCACTGTCTTTAATGCTCAGGATTTTTTTTGGTATTTTTGGATTGGAATAAATGCAAAACATTACATCTTGATAAAACAAACGAGGGCAGACTTACACTAATTAAAAACAGGGCATCGAGGAGCGATATGGAACAAAGAGGCCGAGGGGTTCGGATCTTTCAAGTCTGTGTCACATGTAGACAGGGTGGTTAAGAAGATGCTTAGCACACTTGTCACCATTGCTCAGACCTTGGAGTACAGAGTTGGGACGTTATTTTGGATGTTGGGGAGGCCTTTTCTGGAATTCTGTGTCCAGTTCTGGCCATGCTGATATCGGGAGGACATTATGTATTTGGAGCGGAT
The DNA here is from genome assembly GCF_020745735.1 of Hemiscyllium ocellatum. NCBI lineage: Eukaryota > Metazoa > Chordata > Chondrichthyes > Orectolobiformes > Hemiscylliidae > Hemiscyllium > Hemiscyllium ocellatum. The sequence continues at coordinate 420,847 of NW_026869076.1, read as the reverse complement.
TCAAAAGCGATTTACCAGGATGTTGAGGGGAATGGATAGTCTGAATTATAAGCAGAGGCTGGATAGGCTGCAACGTCTTTCACTGGCGCGCAGGAGGCTGAGGAGTGACCTTATTAGACTAAAATCACGGATGGGTGGTATCAGTAATGTGAACAGCAGGTGTCCTTTCCAGGAAGGAACCCGATTCAAGACTGGGTACACAGCTTTTAAGGTGACAGCAGAACAGCTTTAAAAAGAGATTCGGGGATTTTTTAAAAATATTTGTTCAGACAATGGTTTGTGTGTGGAATGAACTATCAGAGGAAGTGGTAGTTGTGAATCAAATTACAATTTAGGGTGGCACAGTGGCTCAGTGATTAGCCCTGCTGCCAGGGCCCCAGGTTCGTTTCCAGCTTTGGACAACTGTCTCTGTGGGACTTGCCCATTCTCCCAGTGTTTGCATGGGTTTCTTCCAGGGGCTCCAGTTTCCTCCCTAATGAGAGAGCAGCCCTATGGTCTGGGAGGACAATGCTGCCTTTCCCTTTTACACAGTGATGCCACTGTGTCTCTGGGATGGGGAGAGGGAATGCTGAAGGGGTGGATGGGACACCACTACGGCACAGTGCTTTGTCCTGGAGGATGTTCACTTTCTTTAATATTGTTGGGGGCTGCACTGATGTAGGCAAGTGGAGAATGTTCCAACACAATCCTGATGTGTGTCTTATAGAGAGCTGTGGGCGGCATGCTGGCACAGGGGTTAGCACTGCTGCTCACAGCGCCAGAGACCTGGGTTCAATTCCCGACTCAGGGAATGACTGTGTGGAGTTTGCACGTTCACCCGTGTCTGCGTGGGTTTCCTCCGGGAGTTCTGGTTTCCTCCCACAGTCCAAAGATGTGCGGGTCAGGTGAATTGGCCATGCCAAATTGCCCCTAGTGTTAGGTAAGGGGTAAATGTAGGGGTATGGGTGGGTTGCGCTTTGCGGGGTCGGTGTGGACTTGTTGGGCCGAAGGGCCTGTTTCCACACTAAGTAATCTAATCAAACAGACACTGGGGAATCAGGGGTTTGGGGAAACTGAGGTTGTTCTCCTTGTAGCAAAGGCAATTGAGGGGAGCTGTGACAGAGGGATTTACAGAAATTATACATTATAATAATAAACCTTACACCCATCAGCTCATTATACAAGGCTTACAGGACACACATTAAAGGTTTTGGAAGATTCAAAGGAGAACTTTTATGCAGCAAATGGGATTCAGATGGAATACAATACTCACACACAATGCGAATATCCAGGTCCTGATGAACTGACTAATTCAATCAAAGTTTGGTGTTACAATGACTGAGATTACCATCTGAATGTCCACCTGTAGTATACTGTAATACACGTTTATAAAATCCGTCACTGTCAGCTCAGGTTAAAATCTCACACCATCCCCTCCTCCTGGCCCAGGATGACTGGACACATTACTCCTTGTGGAGGTCAGCAGTCAGTTCAGATGGAAATCTATGTGGGTTTCTAGGCGTTTCCACCTTGGGACTTCATGTGACTGAACAGGGCAGATCTTTGATACACGGGACAGAATGTTCCCGGAGTCAGTGAGATGTGGAGAGCAGGATTGGCTTCTCATTTTTTCCTTCCGTGCTACCGCTGTGCCTCATCAATAAGACATGGGATGTGAAAGACTCATGCAGCTCGATGGTCAGAATGGAGGCAACTTGCCCAATGGGCAGCAAGCTCCTCCCATAGAGTATCTCTAAAAACAGAGCAACTCTGCAGGCTTCACACTGCCCAGTGCTCCCAGTAAATGTTTAGAAGGGGGGGGGGGGGGGAACTCCTAGAAAAGGTGTAACTGTAAAGTTCTAAGAGGATTGTGAAGAGTGAGAGATGCACAGGAGAAGGGGTCAACAAGTTGTCAGATGGAGTATAAGTTGAAAAAATGCAAAGTCGGTAATTTTGGAGGGGATAATAAGGAAAAGAGTGCTATTTACATGGTGGAAACTGTAGAAAGCTGCACCACAAAGGCACCGGGGGAAATTGTGCAGGAAACACTGAAAGCTAGCAGATTCTGAGTCAGTCACGAAATCAAGGGCTCAGTTTCAGATTCATCAAGTTTAAGGCAACGCCGACACGGTAAGGGGTTTCATTAATAATGGAGTTGGGGGTAAGGTGGAGACAAGCAACATTTTAGAGATTGGAATTTCTGGTGTTTATGATTGTGTAGATGTCTGATCAAAAAGTCACCTTGGGGTTACAGATATAACAGCAATATTGTGATGAGTCTAGTCTAGTTCTGCCTCAGACTGCACCCAGCGAGAGGGAGGGGCTCAGCAGGAAGGGAAAGGAATTTGTAATAGCAACTGAAGGTAATGGGTTTAACCGTAACAATATTTCATTGTAGGAAATTGCAGTTAATCGAGTAGTGGGAATGCGATAAGCAGTTTGGTAACTGAGTAACAGTGGAGCAACGGAGAGGGATGATGGGGAGGGAGAGCTAGGCATCGTCAGTGTACATGTGAATCCTCACACTGTGCTTTTAGACGATGTCACCTCCTGGCAGTATGTAGGTGAGATACAGGAGAGAGCAAGGATAGATCCTTCAGCGAGACCAAATACAAGGAATTCAGAAAGGAAAGGGAGAGTGGAGATGGAGCAGGATTTACAAATGATGGTGAGGTCAAACGTTAGTTATTTGCAGAATGGATGAGAAGGACATAACCAGAAAAGACAGACAGACAGAACAAGGAACAATATCTGTGAATTGGCGAGGGGGTTGTGATGAGGAGGAAACAGAATTGGAATGTCTGTGGTTTAGCGAGACTAGTAAAAGATCAAGATGAGCTCTGATAAGGCTTGACAAGAGACTGGAGAAAATTGCAAGTTTGGGACAAAAATCAGGAACACAATGTGAGGTAGTTTGTCTCAGTGGGCTAGTGGGATGGAGGGAAGCAGCAGAGGCAGCTGATCGGATTGTCTCAGTCTTAGTGACAGAGAAACTCCATGTGCTCCTTGCTCTTGTTGTTGGAGAGAAGGATGAAGGAGACAGGATGATGGACAGTGTTTTACAAAGAAACAAAACCAGGGTTAGTGATATTTAAAATGAGTGAACAAACCTAATG